>NW_024080951.1:1758662-2051505 GCF_003009895.1 Hyaena hyaena | reverse complement strand
TCCCACCCTGGAGTCTCCGATCCCGGCCCGATTTTATCTTCCCCAGTTCGCACTCACGTTAGAAGGCTCTCTCAGTGGATTCTGCGTCCTTTTTCTCCCAATCTCTCAGGTTTTGTAAGGTTTCCAAAGTCTTCAGATCTTTTCTGTGTGATGTATGGGCGCGAGTGCAAGTACGGAGCTCCTTACTTCTCTGCCATCTTGCCCCCTCCCCTATTACAAATTGCATTTTTAATTAAAAAAATGATTGTTATAGAAAATTTCAAAAATACAACTATTCAATGTCACCCACAATCTTATCAGCCAATCATAGTCATTGTAATATTGGGTAAACTTTGAATTCTGCTATGCAAGTGTTTAGAAAATAGACTTGTATGGTGTGTATTATTTTACAATTTGTCTTTTTCAGTTAACTATTTCATCCAGTAATTATGTATTTATTTTTAATGTTTACTTATTTTTGAGATCGAGAGGGAGGGAATAAGAGAGCCAGAGTGGGGGGGGGGAGGTGGATGCAGAAAGAGAGGAAGACAGAGGATCAGAAGCGGGCTCCTTGCTGACAGCACAGAGCCCGACGCGGGGCTCGAACTCACAAACTGTGAGATCATGACCTGAACCAAAATCAGATGCTTCACTGACTGAGCCATCCAGGCGCCCCATCCCACAAGTATTTATGGAGCAATTTCTCTGTTTCAACTTTTCCAACCGGCAAGAAGAGCACATGAAAAGGCCCTGAGGCAGGCATTTGCACTGAGGATATCTTCCATATTTCCATGCATTTTGAAGCTTTTCGGTTTGGTCCCTTTAGTGCCAACATTTTACTCCCCTCCGTGGATATTACATAATTTATTTAATAATCTCTTATTTAATGATATCCAAGTTGTTCTTCTTTTTTTTTGTTTCTTTCTTGGCACAAATAATATAGCAGCAAAATTCTTGTTTACAAATCCTTGGTCACACCAGTTTTTCACTACTGTGTACTTAGTGCCTATCAGAATGTCTGGCAGATGGGTAGAGCTCCCTAAGCATTTGTTGAATAAGTAAATAAAATCTATGACTATGACCTTAGGATAATACTAAACATAGAACTGCAATGTTTAAATAAAAGTTAACTTACATAGTATCTTGAAGCCTAACTCTGTTCTAAAAGCTTTACAAATATTAATTCACTTCATCTTCCCCACAGCCCTTTGAAATAGATACCTATCAGAATACCTATCATATGAGGGAGGAAACAGAGGCACAGAGGATTGAGTGACTTGCACAAGGTCACAGAGCTAATATGCTGTAGGACACCTGCCCTTGGAGCCTGTGATCTTAACTACTCTGCAACGGATCAATTTATCAGGTTGTGAGGGTTGTGGTATGTTTCCAGAGCATACTCACCAGGACTTCCACGTGACATAATTTTGGGGAGAAACTGTGTTTTCATTCACATAAAGGTCAGCTGGCAGCTGAGAGGGCTCTGCCTCAGTCATTTGGGGATCGAGGCTCCCTCTATCCTGTGGCCGTGTCTCCAGGGCCTCCGATTCCCATACTGGTTCCTTTGCATGTACCTGCTGCTTAGGGAAAGACAGTAAGGGGGCCAGGCCATGGCTGCAGCTCATGTGTATCTTTCCAACCCCATTGCATGCTTGAGCGCAATCATGTGATCATGCCTATTGCCAGTGGAAACAGAAATACAGATTAGCGGTGAGTCCAGGAAACAGGAAGAATCTTAAAAAGAGCTTGGTCTTTTGGGCCATGGTCTGCCCTTCTGATTGCCAAGGGTTTATTTCTCTTTTCTTTTTCTTTTTCACATGGAACAAATGTAATGTTTCCATGGGGAACAACTCAAAGACCCACCCAGTCACTGGAGGTTAAGATATCTGGGTCATGGGCCCTCCCCTCTATGAAGAACCCTGTGCAGTTCCTCATTTTCCAGCACCCTGTGAATTCAAAACACAAGTTGTCTTCCCCTCCTCACATCCAATACCTAGTTGTGGACCAAGGACAGGACCACACGATAAAACTCCCATTCAATGGAGGGACGAACGAGGACACACCTGCTCATAGCAATTTTGAAATCCCACCAGGTGGGCATTATAAAGTCACCCTACCCTGCGGGACAGGGGAGGGGCCTCAATTACACCAGGTTCTGTTCATTGGAAGGAACCCATTTGTGCATTTTTCTCCATGGCAACATCTAAAATGGGAATTCATGAGTGGGCCTCACTTGGGTTGTTTTAGAATACTGTGTATTGATAGAAAATTTGAGGTGTAGTAAGGCCAACGGATCAGGAGACCATTGCCATTGAAACGAGAGTTTGGTACTCATAGATTTCAGGAGGAGGGGACACACAGGAAAGCACCTGGGTCAGCTGGGAGGCAGAGGGAGTGAGAGGAGACATGGCCAAGAGCCTTTACTGTGGCTTCCAGCAGAAGAAATGGGGGAGAAGGGGGCAGTGCAAGCAGCCTCAGGATTGGCTAGCTTGAATAGTTTCAGGAGACTGAGTGTGTGTGGCTGTTTCCTGTTGTCTGGTACCTGGCCCTGTGTGATTAGGGCAGTGGCATAGTGTCCTAGAGAGTTAAAACCCAACAGAGGAAGTAGCTGGAGGTGTGGGCTCTGGACCGGTTAGTCTGCCTTTGAAAGGCACACTTCTGAGCTGTACACTACGTTGAGGAATTAGCTAACAACCCTGGGCGAGGCCTTCCTTCCTGGGTCAGCATCACAAAACAGAAAACAGAAGACACTTCGTATAGTAGACTCCCCAACTATCACAGGGCTCTTCCTGCCTAAACAAATGTGAGGACTCAAGTGTTGTTTCAGTCCCAAATGAAAGACTTTTTGGACTCGTCTTCTAGTTTCTATGGTAGGACACTTTCCTCAAATCTTTACTAGCTGCTTACTATCATTTTCCAGTTCCGTGGACCAGCAACCCTACTGAGGGCCTTTCCTCGAAGAGCCCTCCAGTCTGCCTTTTCTCTGTGCCTCCTCTACTCCTCTACCCAGATGTAATTTTGATTTTGATTTTGATTTTTTAATGTCTATTTACTTGTGGTGGGTGGGGGGATCAGAGAGAGAAGGAGACACAGACTTAGAAGCAGGCTCCATGCTGTCAGGACAGAGCCCGATGTGGGGCTTGAACTCACGAACTATGAGATCTGACACTTAACTGACCCGGACACCCCATGCAGATGTAATGTGTAAAACCAGCTGGTGGGCGATCAGATCATGCCACCTTCCAAATCTCTGTTTTACTGGGAAGGTTGAATGGAACTTTCCAGTCTTATCTCTTATTGTTTGAGGTCCAGAAATATCAACTTTTCTACCTTTCAGTTTTTACTTGTAGACATTTCTCATGGCTTCTCTTTCTGCTGGAAAACCAGGTGATTATTGCTGGAGGTCAGTTCTTTCCTACAATACCTCATAAAACGTGTCCAGTTTTAGATTTAGCAGGTTACGGGAACTCCTGCCACCATTTTTTTCTGGAGCTGAGAGCTCAGGAGGTCTGAGATCTCCATTCCAGGACATTTCAGGCCACAGATTCACCAAATATTTCCCAGGTCTTACCACGACCTACCACATCGATCTTCTCAACCTGTCACTCAACCACTAAGTCATTGTCAAATATTTAAGTTTTTTATTATGGTACCTGACTTTGAGGATTTAAAAAAAAAACCCGGACAGCAATGCTCATTAGTTGACATAATAATAAACCTCCATCTTGAGTGGTTTAACTCGGAAGCATTTTATTTCTTGTCCACAAAGAACAAAATGGTGCAAGGGAAATAAGAGGGAGCTTGTTCTCAGGAATTTTCTATCTTGTGGCTTCCTAGGGTCTCGGGGTTTTCTCCTGGGTCCTCTGCTTCTGGTCAGCAGACAAGGGAGAGAGAGAGAGGATGGGGTCACAGGTCTGGCATCTACGGGCAGTCCTAGAAGTGGTGGGCCTCACTTCTGGCCACATCTCTTTGGCCAAAATTTAGTGGCATGGCCACACCTCTCTTCAAAGAAGGCCGAGGAACAGAGAGAAGCTATAAGCCCAGAAGAAAGGAAAGTGAGTTTGGTGAACAGCTGGCCAGTCTCCATCCCAGGCTACCAGTATATTCCACGTGAATGCAACTCAGGAACCATGCCTTCCATACAGTGGGTTCATGCTTCCCTCAAATCGTTACCAATAGGAAGTACTATCTAAAGTAAAATCTTGTGGACTGATGTGGTATTTCAAATATCTCCATTTGCATTTACTTTGATTTCTTTATGAGGGTGGACATTTTTCATCTGTTTACTGGTCAATTTTATGTCTTAATTTACATAATTCCTGTCTCTGTTCTTTTGTCTTTTTTTTCATTAGGGAATTCTTTTATTATTTATAAGCAAGTTTTCTATAATAAAGATATTAAACTTTGTCTTAAGAGATAACTCAAAAATTTTTTCCAGTTTGCCCTTTTTTTCCACTTAAATATTTAATTCTTTTGGAATTTATTTTGGCATATGATATGAAGTAAGGAATCTAATTTTCCCCCCACATGCTTAGCTTTCTGTCTCCAAAATCTTAGCATCATTTATTGAATAATCCATCTTTCCCTCAAAAGACTAATTGCTAACTATGTGCCCTTCATCAGCGAGAACTGGGTGACATAAGTAGTTTGATTCAGCCAGCCCCCAATGCTGAAATACCTCTCTGAAAACGGTCCCCGGAAGCCCCCCGGTCGTCATTGTCATTCTGGATTTCAAAAAATAAGAGATTGCTGTAGAGCACCTGCAATTCTATTAAGAAGTGATGTCCATGCCATGCTAACCAACCTGGATCTGCTGGAGTGGGACCCCCCAAGATACACCCGCATCTGCGGTCTCGGTTCTAGTCCATTCTCCTTGAGCTGGTCTTCAACCTGAGGTCACACGCTCAGACCGTAACCCAGGGTTACCCCAAATCACCAGTGCTGGGGGGCTGCCTCGTGCCTAATTTCTGATAATTCTAGTTCCTCCCCCAGCTGTGGCTCTTCCTGATTTAATATGCCTCCAAGATGTTCCCGTGTGGCTAGACGGCTCTCCCACTCAACTCTCCCTGATCCCCCTGAGGGAAATCAGAGACATTTTGCCACTACCAATTTCTCTGTGCACCCTATTATTAAAACTTCCATGTCACAGGAACATAAAATGTCAGAGCTGTGAGGGCTTTCTGAGGTCTATGAAGTCCTATCCTTTCAGTCCCCAAATGACGGGACTCAGGTGACTTTGTCCTAGTTAGTGGTGGGGCCAGAATTCAAACCTGGGACTCTTGGCCTCTTAATTCAGCTTTCTTTCTGCATCATCTTCTGTATCCAGAATTGTCTTTTTAGTACCAGAAGTCAGCTGATACCCGGTAGACATCTGGATGCCACCGTTATGACCAAATGCTCCTACTGCATCAGAATTACCCATAGTACAAAGGAGACAGTGGACATAAGAGTGTAATCAATAAATGTGTCTAAAAAAAAGAACAGACAGTAGGCAATGCTGGGCTCCTCCACTGTTATTACATTACAGATCTTTTGTATCAAGCAGAGACAGTTGGAAAGAAAGGACCAAAATTCAATGCTTATAAAATATAAATGAGGTAATTTATAAATTCATCACATGCCATCCATTTTGAATATCATTAACACCTTAACTCTACAGTACAAATAAATGCACCAGCTCAACAATTTATGAACAAAAATCTGATTAGCTCTTCTACGCTCGTATTCAGAACATGTGAGAAGCCTTCAGGGCATTTTTCTGGGTGTGCCGGCAGGAAGGTGCAGCATTTCCTTTCTTGCTCCGAGGAACAGGTAACTCCAGGCTCATTCCAGGTGTAGGTTAAGAGTCAGTCAGAGCTGACCGTTCGTTGGTGATCTTCCTCCCGGGGTAACCACAGATAAGGGTGCAGAACAAGCCGACATCGCCAACCATTATTCCACGTAGCTGCATATCTCTACACTGGGCGTGTCTCTCCCTCTTCTGCTTCTGTTTTTACTTTGAGCTTCCTGGTTTACAAATAGTGTGATTACATTTTCCAAATCTCCACTCTGGGTATAGAAGAGCTTCCTGGGTTTCAAATGACTGGTAGCTACAAGGAAGTGGACTGCTAGAAGTTGTAATGACCCATGCGGAGGGGCATCTGTAGGTAGACAACAAGGTACAAGAAGGTATTTGGGGCAACAGACAACACGCAAGAGGCCTTTCCAGGTAATCAACAAGAAACAATGTACAGGGGACATAATTTAATTTAGTGGGAAGAGATTGCCTTTAAAAGCCAAAACGTTGAGTCACCTCGGTGGCTCAGTCGATTAACCATCTGACTTCAGCTCAGGTCATGATCTCGCCATTCCCAAGTTCAAGCCCCGCATCGGGCTCTGTGCTGACAGCTCAGAGCCTGGAGCCTGCTTCCGATTCTGTGTCTCCCTCTCTCTCTGCCCCTCTCCCTCTCACTCTCTGTCTCTCTCTTTCTCACAAAATAAAAGAAAGACATAAAATAAAAGCCAAAAAGCATTGCCAAAATATTATCATTAAGTCAAAAAGATATAAAATGAAATATCTAGCCATCCCCCCCCCCTTTTTCTACTGACTTTGTGATTGTCACATAGTATTTTCTGTAAATCAAACGTCTTAATTCTTTGCGAAGAGCATTTCTAAAACATATTCTGATGTGGCAGTTACAGCCAGCCCAGAAATTATAGATATAACTGTCTCACATTTTTAAGCCTGGAAGTTTTTGGACTCGCTCATAAACACAGCAATAAAGGAACAGTCAGTGACCTACAGATACAGTAAGCCCAGATAATAAATAACTTGGCTAAAAGAATCCGAAAGCCCGTGTTCAGGAAGCTGGGCAGGAAATTGCAGTCAAATCTATGACGTTACAGGCCTCCCTCTTCCCAACCAAGCTGAACGAGCAACAGTTCGGTCTGAAATGGTCCGCTCGGGGCTCCCTGATCCCAGACAAAATAAGAAGCAAAATAAGAAAAACAATTTGCAGGGAAGGAAATGTTATAACAATATGACTCAGTTTCTACGGGTCCTACTTCTTAATAATAACCGACCATGGGGAGCAAGATTGATTTGTTTGCATGACCTGTCCCCAAAGGCATCCTTTCTATGGAAGTTTGGTGGGCCAAATAAAGTGGCCTTCAGTGGGACCTGGATGGTTCCCAGGACAGGAATAGGGGAAAAAAAAAAAAAAAAAAGCAAGGACTAGAAGGGAGAAATTTACCTCTTCCTTAAGTCTATGTAGCTACCATATATTACTTAGTACATATATAGACACATGCCCACATATGTATGTAGTTATAATGTGTATGTACATTAAAGTAAACTCTACTGTAAATAACAACTTAAAGAGTCTAAATTCAGAAGTGATGATGGGGCACCTGCGTGGTTCAGTCTGTTGAGCGCCTAACTTCAGCTCAGGTCATGATCTCACCTTGTAAGAGTTTGAGCCCCGCATCAGGCTCTGTGCTGACAGTTCAGAGCCTGGAGCCTGCCTCACATTCTGTGTCTCCCTCTCTCTCTGCCCCTCTCCTGCTCACACTCTGTCTCTCTCTCTCAAAAATAATAAACATTAAAAAAAAAAAAGAAATGATTAATCATTTTAAAAGGATCTTCACTCTTTAATAGGCATAATTATAGGCTTTGTTTAAATAGTGATATTCCTTAGTGTGTTTAAAAACAGTACATATTTGGGGCACCTGGGTGGCTCCGTTGGTTAAGCATCAGACTTCAGATCAGGTCATGATCTCATGATTTGTGAGTTCAAGCACCGCACAGGGCTCTGTGCTGACAGCTCAGAGCCTGGAGCCTGCTTCAGTTTTGTAGCCCTCCCACTCTCTGCCCCTCCCCTGCTCACGCTCTGTCTCTCTCTCTCTGTCTCTCAATAATAAATAAATATTTTTAAAAAACTTAAAAACCAGTACATATTTATATTTATATAGGGCTTTCCAAGAGCATATCTATTACATATAATTTTTCTCAGTACATAAGCTCCAGTGTGTGTATGGATTTTACAGGCGCACCTAATTATGATTCAACAAAATCAATTCCATAATTTATGGCCAAATAAGTGCATTATCCAACACAATAATTTTTGGTGATAATATGTAGGGATTCACACAAATGAGATTACTTCACTGCCATCTCTCCCTTTGAAAGATCAGTAATGAGATAATTGAGATATTAAGTAGGACCTAATAGAGATATTGAGTCAGACTTCCTTTTTTTGTGTCTCTTATATATGTGCACGGGGCCCCTGCTGAAGCCACAGCTTTTGCCCTGAGTCTAACCATGAGAAACACCTGCCATCTGTGTAGGGCCAACCTGAC
The DNA here is from genome assembly GCF_003009895.1 of Hyaena hyaena. Taxonomy (NCBI): domain Eukaryota; kingdom Metazoa; phylum Chordata; class Mammalia; order Carnivora; family Hyaenidae; genus Hyaena; species Hyaena hyaena. The sequence goes on along the minus strand of NW_024080951.1, from coordinate 2,043,189 downwards.
TCACAGGCAACATCTCTAAGGTGAGATTCCCACCAGGCTTGCCGTCCCTAAACCATCCCCATTACCCTCACCCATTACCCCATTGCCAGCCCCATTAACCCCACTCTTAATTTAGTCTGTCGCCCTGTAGCAAGCTTGGCCCTTAGAATGTAAGACTAGATGCTTTGCAGAGAAGTGAAGGGCAGCCCAAGGAAGTGAATGGTGTGGGCCTCTGGGCAAGGGACACTGAGAACAATAAGTGTACCAGCCTATAGAGGAGAAGGGGAGCCAAAAGAAGGAGGTAGAAAAGAATTCTATACAACCCTGGTTGGGGGGCAGCTCCAGGGCATGGGGGTGGCCATCATAATGGTAGGACCCTCGAGATGGGCCTTCTGTCTCATGGATTTCATGTGGGAACATGAGGGATGTTCTGCCTTTGTTCTACCTGTATAGTCTGTGGACTGTGCAGGTAGAAACACACCGCAAGTATGAAGTTCCAGTTCTTAGTACCTCTCTTTACCAGGATGGCCTTTTGGGTAGGAGAGAGGGGGCATGAAGCCACGTTTTTAACGCAGCTGGATTCAAATAAACATGATGGGAATTTAGCCGCTGGGGTATTTAGGGGACTCTCGATGCGTGTGATGATTTTCCCCAGTGGGCGACATCAGATTTGACAATCAGAATCATAGTTTCTTCTGCCTCCCTCCTTTCCTCTCCTGTGAATGTGTCCACCAAGAATATTGGGCATCTTCTTTCAGAACTTGCTCTAACTTTATTTGCTGAAAGTAATAATACGGATAACAAAGCCATTTCTCAGGTGCTATTTTAAACAGTCGGGCAGATGCTGATCCATTTCCCACAATCCCTCAGGAGCATGCCTACACCTGTTCAGCGCGGTCCGTAGACACTCCAAGGGTCCCGTGTCAGCGTTTGCCAGTAGTTATTTCCAAAGGTTTCTATGCCCCCTTCAGTGTTCGTATTTTCCTTCTCATTTCTAGTGCTGAAGACAGCTTTGAAGAATGGGTCCAGTATCTTGGCCATATGAGACCCCTTGTTAATTCCATGCTGCGCCTGATTTTGTAGAGGACCTGAGTTCATGCTGCTGTCTCTTTTCCCTGATGCGTTAGTAAAAAGCCTGCATTCTTTTTTAAAAACGTTTTTAATATTTAGTTATTTTAGATGCAGGGAGGAGGGGCAGATAGAGAGGGAGACACAGAATCTGAAGCTGGTTCCAGGCTCTGAGGTGTCAGTTCAGAGCCCGATGTGGGGCTTGAACTCACAAACCATGAGATCATGACCTGAGTTTAAGTCAGAAGCCTAACTGACTGAGGCACCCAAGAGCCCCTTGCGAGTCACACGTGCTATTATATCAGCTCATAACTCTTCTGTGTCCCTCTACTTCCTGGCATAGATTTCTCTCACAGGGAAACCTGTGCAGACTCAATCCCCGGCTCACAGCAGGCAGCTCAGGGTTCTTTATGTCTTCTGTTCTTGGTAGAATTGATATTTCTGATGCTTGATTATTCCAATAGGCAGTATGGTGTTTGCTCACTGGGGCTGGTTGCTTTCTTTGCTTCTTTGAAATGTGGCACACATATGCCCACTTCTCATTGGTTTCTGCCATGAGGGAGTTGAACTTGGTGGCACTGCCTCATGCCACCCAGGCTCTCGGGACACCCAGCAGCCCTGGGAGGTCAGCCCTGCACAGTGGTGGCACGGTCGGCCTTGACCTTACAGAGCCTCTGGGATGAACGAGGCATGGGCACACTGGACACTGGTCTCTTGAGTTATCTGCCCTATGACTGGTTACAAGGATCCAACTTCACTTTGAGTGTCTCTGAGGCAGAACTGAGAGAAATATAGACAAATGCCTCAGCCTTTCCATTCTCTTTCTTCAAGTGTCTCCCATACCCAGGTGCCCAATTCTGTTCCCCCAGTGCCTTGTGACTTGTGTGCTTCCAGGGACCATCTCTCTATTCTGTCACCATTACTATTCAGAGGTGGCAGAAGAAATTGAGTTTAGTTTCTTCTCAGATGAGATGGATAATCCTACAGTGATGCCTGATGGCTCTGAGCCTCCATGATGTTTCCTGGAGGGACAATGGTGGCCTGGGTCCCTATCCCCGGAATAACTGAAGTCAGAGAGTAGGCTCTTCACTTGCTTAGCAGAACACATTCAAAGAAACAAATTCAACTTCAGCATCAAGCCAGACCAGATGAGGCACAGGGATGGGAAAGAATTCTGAGACTGAAGTACAGGTGACCTTGAACAACGTAGGTTTGAACTGGAGAGATTCATTTACCCACAGATTTTTTTTTGATAAATATAGTACAGTACTATAAATGCATTTTCTCTTCCTTATGCTTTTCTCAATAACATTTTCTCTTCCCCAGCTCACTTGATTGTGGAATGCAGCATATAATACATATAACATACACCATATCTGTTCATGGATTGTTTATGTTATCAGTAAGGCTTCTGGTCAACCAAGCAACAGAGCCTGGTGTTTTCACTGCTTTTGTTTCTTGTTGGCTGGTGGGAAGGGATGGGGTGCCAGGTTCTGGGCTTGGTTATGGCAGTGGTGGGGGGCAGGGAGAGGGCTAGGAGCCTGCGCTGGAGACAAAGTCACCTCAAGAATCTCACCTGGTTCTCTACCTTCTCCCCAGCAAGTCCTGCTGGGGTCTTTGTACACTGCCCATCCACCTCCTTCCCGAGTCCTGAGTGGTGGAGGTGGGGATGGTGCTCTTGTCCCTAGCTTCTCGGTCTCCAGGGGTGTTAGGAGCTGCCCTGAGCCCATGTCCTGGCCAGACCCATGGTGGGGTGACTTGTGGACCCCAATCCTGGTGCAGGTTTATAACTCTACCAAAGTACAATGCCTATCCTCCCTGCCTCCGACCCCCCAAAAAAACACAAGATGGAGTCAGGCTGACTCTGAAGTTGGGTGGGGACAGAGATCCCAGGCAGCCTGGAAAGGGGATATAAAGGCTGAAATAAAAAGTCTGTCAAGTAAAAAAAAAAAAAAAAGAAGAAGAAGAAGAAGAAGTAACTAACTTTTAAGGGAGTCAAAAATTATTCACGGATTTTTGAATGCACAGGGGCTCGGTGCCCCTCACCCCCATGTTGCTCAAGGGTCAACTGTAATTACAAAAGGAAATGGGGAAAGATCTAAAGATCAGGGAAACAGATGGAGCTACAGGAAAATGTCCTTCGCAGAGACTGGCAGGTGTCCTTACCCTTGTCCCTTGAGTGGGGTTGGTCCCCTGATTTACGACAGCCTCCAACCCTCTGGGGGTTTACCACCCCCCCTCCAGTCTTCTGCACCTGCTGCCCCCTCTCACCCTTGCTGCTCACAACTGGCCGCACAAAAAGCTTCCTGTTTCTCCCAGTGCAGAAGTCTGGGAGTTCATATGGCTTGCTCCAGTGTCACAGCCCCCTGTGCCATCCTACAGTAACCCTTCCTGTGGCCTGTGCTGAGAACTCTAGGCCCGTAACCCCATTCAATCCCCACAAAACCCGGTATTGAACTTGGCACTCTTCCAATCTGCTCCAGATCAGTAACCAGGTAGCAAGTTAAGCCATTGTCTTGGACCCAGGAAGGCATGTGTCCAAAGTTTGGGATTGTGACAATTCCCTTAGCTCTCTCCTGGACAGGAGATGGGATCTGGCTGGTGTGTGCAGGAAGGGGTCCCCACCAGCAATACCGTGCTGACTAGTGGCCATTTAGCTTCATTTCACCTAAAGGAATCACACACAGAAAGGGGAGGGAAGAACTGACAGCTGGGTGCCTTCTGGTCTTTGTCACAAGTTACCAGCCTGAGATCTTTATATGAAGGGTAAGGAACCTTGATACTGGGAGATAGCCACAGGGCTAGCGACCTGAAGAGGGGTAGTTTCTATGTACTGCCACCACTTGAAGCCAGAATGTGCATCTCCTACTCGAATCCTATGGATAATCTGGCGAGGTCGGAATCCCACAGTTGACTAAGCCTAGGATCAAAGGCTGAATTTTTTTTCCCAAGCTCTCATAGTTAGTAAGCGGCTGGGCCTGGATTCAAGCTAAGCAAGTCTGCATCTGGGTGAACATTCTCCCCCTGGCCCTTTGTTATTAAAGTAGCAGGATTTGATTCAGGAACTCCTTATGGGAGAGGTGTCTGGACTGTGCACAGATCCCTAAGAACCGGAGCGAGAAGAAAAGCCCAGGGTGGTGGGAGGGGCCAGGAGAGTGGAGAGTCCTCACTTTGGCTGGGCTGGTGGCGCCATCAAGCAGCTCAAGCAGGGGACATGCCCACTGGGCACAAAACCATCTTTGAGAAACTCCTGGCACACCCAGGTCCTCTGAGCCCTGCCTCACCTAACCGTGTGGGTATAAATGGCTCTCATTCGACCTCAGTGGGTTAGGTTGGCCTCGACATTTAAACATAACCAAGCAGGAGTGCTTGGGTGGCTCAGTGGGTTAAGTGCCTGACTCTTGGTTTCAGCTTAGGTCATGATCTTGCAGTTTGTGAGTTCAAGCCCCACATCGAACTCTGTGCTGATGGTGTGGAGCCTGCTTGGAATTCTTTCTCTCCCTCCCTGTCTCTCTCTCTCCCTCTCTCTCTCTCTCTCAAAAAATAAATAAACAAAAAATAAACATAAGCAAAAAAACAACAACCCCAAAACAAAACAAAAAACAAAACAAGATAAAAGAAAAAGGAAGAAAGAAACACCTTTCTCACCCAGGCAGACTTTTGTCTTTATATTATGGTGCAGTCACCATCAGCTAAAACCTAACAGACACAGTTGAAATCTTGAAAATAAGTAAAGCTTGGTGTGGTATTAAAAATGCATTTTGGGGGCGCCTGGGTGGCTTAGTCGGTTAAGCGTCCGACTTTCGCTTAGGTCATGATCTCGCGGTTCGTGGGTTCGAGCCCCGCGTCGGGCTCTGTGCTGACTGCCAGCTCAGAGCCTGGAGCCTGTTTCAGAGTCTGTGACTCCCTTTCTCTCTGACCCTCCCCTGCTCACGCTGTCTCTCTCTCTCTCCTAGAAATAAATAAGACATTTAAAAAAATGCATTTTGTGTTATTTAAATGTTAAACTCTTGTTTATGCCTTTCAGAAACGATAGGCAAGCTTGAAAAGGGACAAATTCACAGAAAAGAGTGAGCCACGTTTTACCAGATATTTGCCTTTTTATTTTTTAGAACCTCAATTCCTTGGCCAGTGGAAAGGAATGATGAAGGAACGATTTTTCTATGATCCTTAGCAGAGAAATCAGTTCCTCCTTCATCCTAACTAAATTTTTATTGAACAAATATGTAAAGTGCTTTATCTTGAAGGTGTGCCAAGTTACGAGCCTGCCTGGGGCGTCCACATGCCTGTCTGGCCCTCGTTTCAGATCGGAATTGGAGCCAGCCCCGCAAATCTGGCTGGGAAGACAGAGGGAAGGTCAGAAAAGGTCAGCATAGGACCACACTGAGGGCCAGGCACCAGCCAAGCTTGTCCAGGAGGGTCTGGATGCTAGGATGAGGTTCCATTTCCTCCTGTTACTTTTCCAGGACAGCACAGGGTATTCACAGGTAGCTGTGTCTTGGGGGAAGGGGAAGGGGGGCTCATCTAACCAGGTTCTTGTGAAGCCAAGTCCACGGTGCTCTGCTTCCTCCCCAACAAAGGAGGGGAAGAGGACACAAAGGGGACTGGGATGGCACAAGAGGAGCTGGACATTTCCTTAGGCAGGTATCTGTGTAGGCAGCAGGTCTGCATGTGAGCGGGTGGAGAGGAGATGGGGTGCAGAGGGAAGGGTGGAGAAAGGAGGCATGGACTGGGCCATCAATGCTCCCACCAAGAGGGTGAGGGCCCCTTGGGCCTTGTGGCTGGTTTGTCCACTCTCCAGTGTCCGCAGGGGAGACATTGCCCATCCCCCACCCCTGCCGTGCAGGTAAGCCGTCCCAGCCCGAGGTAGCCCCTGCTGGTCATTTCCCTAACCCTTCCTTCCTGAATGAATTCCACAGGGGAGAGACCCAGCAGGCAGCAGGGAGGAGGAAGGGAGAGCAGACCATCCTCCCCTCATATCAGATCCCTGCAGAAACGTGGCTGTGGGCAGCAGGAAGGGGGGATTCAGGCAGCTCGATAGGCTGGCCACCCACGTGGTACAGGGTCTGTCCCTGGAGGGCTGTACTCTGTCTAGACTTGTGGGCTTGGAGGTAAGGCTATGAGGGCTGGGGTGTCATGGCGGCAAATACACAGCCATAAACCAATGGGCAGATTGGAGAATCACAGGGGCCAATGATGAGCAGACATGCCAAACCCAAGCATATGTGGGTAAAAACCAGCAGGGGCTAGGGCAGCCGGAAGAAGGCCTTGTATTCAAAACTAACTTCTTCACGGGGACTTTGCACCTGAGTTATTTCCTAAACCCCAGAGCCTGGGCCCCACAGTATCTGGATTTATCCTCAAGGTAGAACCTTTCAACTTTGGTAAATGGTCTAGCTCCTCGTGTTAACAACAGCAGCTAATAATGATTGCATGATGACCATTCAATCCCCCACCAGTCATACGAGCAAGGCATTATTCTCCTCCTCAGGTTACTGATGAAGAAACTGTGGTCCAGAACGTGTGGCTGGCAGGGAACTAACTGTCCACCAAAATGTGTCCCCCTCCTCCCCTTCTGGAGCAGACCTCTCGGAGAAGTGGCTGCCGGCCAGGGAAGACATTTCTCAAATGTGCCTTCACCGCTCATTCTCCCTGTCTGAGGCCCGGCAGGACAAGGGGACAGCAACACAGAGGAAGCCAGGGTCCCTGGATCAGGGTCTGGAGGGAAGCTGGGCTCCAATCAGGGGCACTGGCTGTGGAATGCAAATCGAAATGAAAAGTAAACTTCTGTTATGCCAAGTGATCATTAGAGGGCAGCTAGCATTATCCCAGCTAGAACAGAGAGGTGGAGTAACCGAGCCAAGGTCACACAGCCAGTGAAGGAGAAGACCGGGGATACATTCACATGTGCCCAAGTCTCCAGGAATACCTGGAACACTCATATCTACCTCTTTTCCACTCAAGTCCCACTCTGGCTCCTGTCACCCTGCACACACAGGCTCTGCTTCTGCATCACGTGCTGCTCATGAGAGGGGATGTGTGGCTGAACCACAGGATGGACGCAGGATAGCTCGTGAGTCTGCGGGGTGCCCCCTGGGGTCAGAATGTAGGTGCAGGGTTAGAAACGCCCACTGAGCTTAAGCCATCTGGAGGCCTTCAGCTTTTGCCATTTGACGAGAATGGACCTGAAGAGTGATGGTGATAATTATAACTGAAGCTTCCTCCGGTCCCCTGGGCTCCAGGCCCTGTGATCGCGCCACCTGGTTTCTTTCCATCCTTATAAGACTTACAGGTGAGAGTCTTCTGTCAAGTTCATTCCATAAATGAGGAAGCAGAGTGTCGAGGCGGCTCAGAGGCCCAGAGTCACATGCGTGGAGCAGCAGAGCCAGGGCTCAAGCAAGCTGTCGGACCCAGAGCCCTGCTCCACGTCACTGGCCACGTGCTTTGCATTGTGTGCTCCATCAGGAAAAAAGAAATAAATGAAGAGCAGATTTTAAAATACATTTTAGGGGCGCCTGGGTTGCTCGGTCGGTTCGGCATCTGACTTCAGCTCAGGTCACGATCTCACGGTTCATGGGTTCAAGCCCCACATCGGGCTCTGTGCTGACAGCTCACAGCCTACAGCCTGCTTCGGATTCTGTGTCTCCCTCTCTCTCTGCCCCTCCCCCACTCGCACTCTGTCTCTCTCAAAAATAAACATTAAAAAATGTTTTAAAATACATCTGATACATGTACCCTGGCCCCTATGCGCATCAATATCAGTAAAGCAGAAGTCATTCATATATTTTAAGATAGGAAAATAAATAAGTAAATTTCTGCATTTCTTCCCTCCCTTTGGTGGATTGTTCCGTGCACCCCTAAGGTGGGCATGCTCTGTGAGGGACATGCCATGGACCAGGCTCTATATCACCTCCAGATGCTGGGCCAGACGTGCTTTGATGGCGAGGGCCCTTTGCTCTCACGTGGGGTTCTCAGGAGAAGACTCTGGCATTTGGGAAAGACAGATGGACACATGGATCCTATATTTTGTCCGTGGCGGCCGCTTCATCACAAGGGATCGCACTGGTCCAACGCTCTGTGATCTGAACAGTCTTGTGAGGTGCAGACGGCTGGCCACCAGAAGGCATGCTTATTCTACAGAAACACCCGGTTAGAGCTCAGAGGTGAAGGGGCTGCTGAAGGCCTGTGAACCCCAGGAAACATCGGGGCCCAGGAGCTCCAGTTAGCACTCTGTCAGCTGAGCCTGACATTGACTGAGTGGCAGGCCAGGTAAGTGTTCCATGGGGGAGATGAAATGCCCCAATAATTCTACTTCCCTGAGGTCAAAAACCTGTGTGTGTCTAGCTTGGCAAAGAGACAGTGGTCATGGAGGATGGCCAGGGCCATCTGGACCTTCTCAGCGTGCAGAGCCCCTTCCTGAGAGCACATCAGGATGTCCGTGAGGCAGGCGGTCCCAGCAGGCGCCAACAAATCTTGGAAGGTGTCATTCATAAAATATTGAAACACCAAGGGCGCAGAACACATACCAAATGGCATCGGCAGGTTATGTGTATGGGAGCGTGTGATGGAACCCATTCCCCATTCATTCCAGACTCAGGAGGAGCTTACACACCTCCTGGGCTCGAGTGTGAGTGGACTCAAGCCAGGGGAGATGACTCAATGATTCTGAAATTAGCAGAGGCAAGCACTCACCATTTGTGAATGGTCACTTGGTGAGAACACTTCATGCATATATATATGTAGTTCCACGAGTCTTTATGAAAAAACAATCTACAGATATGATTGGGCCCCAGCCAAGGAGAAAATGGCAGATAAACCTTTGTTCTCAAGCTGTTTTCTATAAGCTCGGAAAAAACACTGGCACAGAAAAGGGTGCAGACTTTATTTCTGACCATGCCCGGGACTTCAGGGTAATAACAGTCCTGTGGGGAAGGGGGAAGGTGCAGGAAAGAGGGGGACTCTACTAAGCAACACATGTCCTGACATGTGCAGTGCAGACCCCGGCTGCCTTTTCTCCGTAGGGTTGTGTCGCTGACAGTCGGGACCCTTATAGGCTCTACCGAGGGTCACATCTTTATGTGAGTGCCCTAGAGACACTCTTCACTTTCACAGGCTGGTGGCCCCCCTCCTCTGACCGCTGAGTCCCTTCTCCCAAGAATCCGCCACACCCCTTTTCGGTGAGTCTTTCGCACCCCAACTGAATGGAGAGAGGGAAAAGAGACTCCGCCCCAGGCTGCAGTTGCTCTGACCCGGATTGGACGGTGCACACTCCCCCCACCCTCACTAAGATGCCTTATCACATCGTCTTGCCTAGAATTTGGAATCGGGACCAAGAGATTCTCATAATTCCCTCTGGGTTCTGGAAATACGAAGCGATTCAACATGGAGGCTGGGGCGGCCATGTTTGATGCGCACACAGAGAAGTGAAGACATTCACTTTGCAGGGAGAGCGAGACACATAAAGAAAATGAGGAGAGGTGTGCAGGGATGAGCTGAGCAGCCCTGGGGAGAATGGGTGGAATCTCATGGGCGCTGCTGTGTGCACCCTCTGGGGTTCGGGTGAACCATCCATGTAGCCCCCAATAAATGCCTCCGACCTTAGCTAGCAGGAGTATTTCTTAGGCTACCTGGCCTTGGTCTGAGACAGAGGTTAACCTTTGTAACCAACATCATGCCCCTATAGCCATGGGGTTTCAGACCCCTCCTACCTTCATCAGCACATGCTTATCACATCCCCATCACGCCAAGCACTGGGACACAAGGAACGACACACACAGTATGCACACGCATGGACCCACATGCCTTCTCTCAACGTTCATTCCTAAAGAATGAAGAAATAGGATCATTTCCCTTTAACTGGTTGACATCAGCGTTCATGCTTGGGTGACACTGTACGCGACTCCAACATCTGTGATGGCACAGCCCCAAAAAGGGATGTGAGTTGGGATGTGGGTGGAAATGGCAACAATAGCATTTATCTATGCTTCTCTCTTAAACAGGTGGATCTGGGGAAAATATTCTGAGCTCCACTTAAAGCAGAGCCAAGCTGGGATAATTTGCTTCCTTTCGCTTCCTCGGAGGCAGGGTGTGAGGAGGAACTTCACAGGCTCCCTGGGACGGCTCACACTTGGCAGCTGAAGCAGACCAGCAAACACAGAAGACGAACCCTGGCCATGCCCAGGGCACTCAGCTCCATGGTGTGGCCTGGCATTGCCGTGGCTTGTGGCTCGAGGAACAGAACACAGGGTTGTGTCCCCTAAGCTGAACTTCAGTCCTGGAAGGCAGGTTTGGATGCTGATCCCTTTTCCCTACCCCGGGGCTTCCCATTCAATCCGGGTCCCAGAACTTTCTGTGTCTAGGTGACTCTGATGTCATGCTCCGTGGCTCCACTTTGACAAGCAGAGTCCTTCTGTGTCTGCTCCATCCTCAAGAGTGAGATTACAAAGAGGCACCCACGCAAACATTCCGTTTGCTTGTTCGAAGTTCAGGGTGACTTTCCCTCTTGCCCTCAGCCCACAGAAGCAGCAACGGGATGGAGGTGACTCACACCCTCAGTAATGGCACAGGTCTAACCTGGGGACTTGTCCTGTGTGACAGAGCCTTGAATTCTCAGCCTCCTCCTCAATGTCTAGAGGTGACAAGGAGCCCAAAGACATTTCTGGCTCTGGGTCTGCTGCAGCTGAATTCTGGGGGAGGGGCTGTGATGGGCGGGGCGTGTCCTGAGCTGCCCCTGGATTCACTTGCATGGGCTCTACCTCCACAGCCCTCTTCCAGCTGTGGCTGGGGGCACCGGGCAGTCATTCAGCTACTGGGTTGGGGTGGTGATGGGGAATCCAGCCCTACCTTCATGTTGCTTCTGGGCTTATTCTGCTCTGAGTCTTGGTTTAACCAATGGGGCCCAGCTTTTGTTTGCGCATCTAAGCCCCATCTTAGGTAAGAGCTCTTGGAAAATGGATCCCGCTTTGTTTCCTATACTTTGTTTTGTTTTTTCCTCCTGATAATCCGCTCATTCCTTGGTTCCTCAATGCTGGGATGTTACCTTCCTGTCTTTCTAGAACTTTTCTCTAGAGGCTAAAGGTCTGTGTCTTGTGGACAGATCTTGGCGTTAAGCTCTGTTGTCTGTGGGGTATCCATGTCACCAGGCTCTGCCTATGTGCAATGACACCACCTGTGGGACCCCCAGTGCTGACCACCCGCCCGGTTGGCCTCCCGTGGGATCACAGGCCTCTAAAGCAATGCCCGTCTGGCATCACTTACTGTTGTGCTCCCGGCCGCCAGGTCTGTCTCGCCCAGCGGGATATTGAGTTTCTAGGTCCCGGCTCCACCTCACCAGGCTTGTCTGGGTCTGGATCTGACAGACTCAAAGCTAATTGGAGACGTCCCTTCCTTGGAGTAAATTATTGTTTCTTCTTTAGTTTCTGAAGTGGGTTGAAATTTCAGGGTCAGGATCAGTTAGGGAACTGGCACCCCCGTTCCAGTTTAAGTAAAAAATAAGACTTTATAAAGGACGGAAAACATGAGGATGACAAGGGAGAGGGGTGAATAGAAATGGCAGGGGGGGGGTGGAATAGTGGGTTTGCCCCCAGGCTTTCATCGCATTCTGGAATGCCTTTCCTTTGAACAAACCATTTATGAATGTTTTAGTGCGATATAATCCTGGGGCCACATAGCCACTACCTGTCAGAGAAATGCTAAGTTAACCTGCTCAACCACACCAGGAAACACAAAAGACCTGTTTTGTCTTGGAGTCGTCCTGTGTAATGCATTCTGGTGTTATTTGGGGGGCCTTTTTAATGGAAGGAAGGGATACTCTTCTTTTTTAGGAATGGAATCTGGTGCTACATCACTTACATACAACACCCAGTGCTCATCCCAACAAGTGTCCTCCTTAATGCCCATCCCCCATTTAGCCCATCCCCCCAATCCAACACCCCGCCAGCAACCCTCAGTTTGTTCTCTGTATTTAAGGGTCTCTTATGGTTTGTCCCCCTCCCTGCTTTTATCTCATTTTTCCTTCCCTTCTCCTATGTTTATCGGTTTTGTTTCTTAAGTTCCACATATGAGTGATATCATATGATATTTGTCTTTGACTCACTTTGCTTAGCATAATACATTCTAGTTCCATCCACATTGTGGCAAATGGCAACAGTTCATCTGTTCTGATCACTGAATAGTATTCCATTGCATATGTTTTCTATATCTTCTTTATCCACTCATCCACCAATGGACATTTGGGCTCTTTCCATACTTCGGTGATTGTTGATAGTGCTGCTATAAACATCGGGGTGCATTTGCCCCTTGGAAACAGCATACCTGTATCCCTTGGATAAATATCTAGTAGTGCAATTGCTGGGTCATAGGGTAGTTCTGTTTTTAATTTTTTGAGGAAACTTCATACTGTCTTCCAGAGCGGCCATACCAGTTTGTAGTGGGAAGGGACACTATTCTACACCATTGCAGCCTGCTGCTTATGCTTCTACTTAGCACTTATATTGTACTCAGGAAGGTAACCAGCAGTTACTATATGCATCTACTCTGTGCTCAATACTGTAAGAATTCATAGAAAATCTCTAGCACTTCCAGGACATGAGCTCTAAATATAAAACTTCACCCCTGTAGCAGCTCTCCACACTGCATGGTATGATCCATACTCTACAGGTGAAAAACAAAGAGGAAAGAGACTTGTCCAAGGTCTCCTTGCTTATCAGCGTGGAGCAGGGAGATTGAATTGACAATCCTTACTCTGAGCCTGCCCCCTTTCCACGCTGCTCTGTTAATTATTCAATGATTTTCCAGCTGGATTTAAGGCTCTTAAAGACCGAAATGGTGTTCTCTATCTTGTGTTATTGGAAAAGAAATTACTTCTCTGGATGCTCAATTATGGCCCAAGGAGGAAGGAGGTGCCTGGTGTGAAAAGGGAGTTCTTGTCTTATAAGCGGTTATATCTGAGCATGCGCTGGGCAGAGTCAGGGGAGGTTGAGAGGGCAGATCATCTCCCTGCTCCTCTCCCCCTGGGCACTCTGGTCAGGAGAAAGCAGGGCTCTGAGGAGCGACAGGAGAGCACATTTTTAAGACTTCTGAAGCCCAATGTTTGATTTTAAGGTGCTTACATTTCTGCTGCTAAAATCCTTCCCAGGCAAGTTCCCTTTCTGCACAAAAGCATTGAGTGAGATGGTCTTTGGATGATTCAAGGGCAGAATCTAGGAAAGCCCTATATTTTTCTTGACACCAGGCTAGACTTAAAGAGCTAGATGACACGCAGTGGACTTCAAATCTTCAGCTGAGACTGGCTGCCCAGGACCAGAGGAGTCTGAGGTCACAAAATCCCAGTGATGGAATCTTAGAAAGCTGATGTGTTCTCTGTGGGGTCAGAAGAAGGCTTTGAGCTGGTTCCTTCAAAACCTTACAAAGAGGCTTCCTGGCCCCAGTCATGCTGCATCCCTGTAATGCCCATATATCTGTGTTAGAACAGCCCCCTTCCACATCCCTGCTAGGCATCTGGAGTTTTGAAAGGTTGATATTTTTTCCTTAAATGCATATCCCATCAGGAATATCCTGCCACTTGGCAATGAAGGCAGTTTCTTCCTTCTTCCAGGATTCCCCTGGGAAGAATTAAGTCCCAGCGCGCAGCCCAAGGCATTGCTATTATATATTATACATATATATAAACTTCTCTACATCTAGATGGTCTGAGTTATGTACCATTTGGGGGAGAATGGTCAGGCAACTCATCTTCTAGGTTCTGTGCCTCTTTCACAGACACACGGTCCTGGCAGAGGGTGGGTGATGACAAGATGGCCTTCCCAGGACTTCCCCGCCGAGCCAATCTATGTTGACTGACATGTATCTCCGCTTCTCCTCGTGAGGCTTCAACGGGTACTCCATCATATTCTCCCCCCTTCCTCTCCTCAGCTTCTGACCCAAGACGAAGGGTATCTGGTAAATTCTGGATCCTAGGTGGAAGGGGTGACTAGAGTGTTTGTAGAACAGACAGCACAGAAGATGGAGCTAATACCTTCCTGATGGTCTTATTGCTCTGGACTTCCACATCCTTCCACACCGCCCTGGGGGGCTCTGAGGCAAGCTTTGCTCCAGGGGCCTGTTCACAAGTATTGCTGCTTCAAAATTAACCTGTAGTGTTTTCTTTTAGCTACCTTGTCAGCCGGCCCCATGGCTCTTTAAAACTCCTTTACTGGTAATGTTAGGATTGGTTCCAAGAATAATACCATTTATTTCTGCCCTGTCTCAGGCAGTCTGAGGATAGATCTTGATAGTCCAAAGGTTTCTTTCCCCATGAGCTCTCTCCTTCACCTTTTTAAAATCATTGAATTTTCCTGATAGTTTCATAAAAGGGGAAACAAAATAATAGACCCTCTGGGCAATATTGGGAGGAGGTATGGTGACGCCCTGGATCACATATGCAGAGGCCTCATTTATGACTGTGTGATCTTTTTAAAAAATTTTTTTTAATGTTTCTTCACTTCTGAGAGACAGAGACAGAGCATGAGTGAGGGAGGAGCATAGAGAGATGGAAGCACAGAATCTGACAGCTCAGAGCCTGACACAGGGCTTGAACTCACAAACAGTGAAAAAATGACCTTAGTCAGATGCTTAACTGACTGAGCCACCCAGGCACCCTTATGACTGTGTGATCGTATCCCCCACCCCTGCCCACATCTACCTACCCCTGTGCTGCATAAGGGTCTATACACACCGTAATGTTGATTGGCCGGCCACATGGTGGCTACATTCAGAGGAAGATACTTTGTAAGCCATTTTTCTATGATCATTGGTCACATTTCAATACCTCAACATTTTCCAAAATGAAGACAAACACCAAGGAGGAGAGCTGTTTGGGATTAGTTGGCCCAGACTACCCACCCACAGAGCTACAGGGTGTAGCTCCCTGCCCTGAAGGCATGCACCCTCACACACACACGCATGTGGGGCTGTGGAAATTTGAACCAGGAGCAGGAGTAGGTGAGAAATAGACTGTTTTTATTTTTTTTAATAATTTTTTTTAAATTTATTTTTGAGAGAGAAAGAGAGCAGGTACATATGGGGGAAAGGCAGAGAAAGAGGGGGAGAGACAATCCCAAGCAGGCTCTGTGCTGTCAGTGCAGAGCCCAGGGCTCGAACTCACAAACTGTGAGATCATCACCTGAGCTGAAATCAAAAGTCAGACGCTTCACTGACTGGGCCACCCAGGCACCCCTTCTTGATGTTCTTTAAAGAGCTGTGGAGGGGCGCCTGGGTGGCTCAGTTGGTTGAGCGTCTGACTTCGGCTCAGGTCATGATCTTGCGGTTCGTTGAGTTCAAGACCTGTGTCAGGCTCTGGGCTGACAGCTCAGAGGCTGGAGCCTGCTTTGGATTCTGTGTCTCCCTCTCTCTCTGCCCCTCCCCTGCTCACACTCTGTCTCTCTCTCTCTCAAAAATAAATAAACATTAAAAAAAATAAATAACGTGAGTCATGTCATTGTGGTAATGCCGGGCACGTACATCTGAGATGTTTCTTTTGTTTACCCCTGAAGGAGATGAGTGATGTCTTCCTCTCGGAGATGACTAATCTAGATGGAATAAAGGAATTGGGCAATCTGCCCAGATTTAATTTCAGTTTTAATCCTTGCTACAACATAACCTGAGAAACTTTTAATGGCTCCCCCTCAATTAGGTCAAAACTATTTTGATATATTACCCCAGGCCCTCATTTTCTGTCCTTAAACTATTTTCCTGTTCTTATCTCTAAGGACTTGCCTTATGTATACCATTTCCTCAAACCATACTGGATTGCCACTGATTTCCAAACCAAGTCCATGTTCTTTTTTTTTTTTTAATTTGTTACATTTATTTATTTTTGAGAGACAGAGTTTTTTTGAGCGGCAGAGGTGCAGAGAAAGAAGGAGAAAGAGAATCTGAGCAAGCGGTCAGCACAGAGCCCGATGCGGGGCTTGAACCCACAAACTGTGAGATCATGATCTGAGCTAAAGTCGGACGCTTAACCGACTGAGCTACCCAGGTGCCCCACCAAGTCCATGTTCTTAACCCCTCATCCCCCTCAGGACTCAATATGTTCCCTCCTGACTTATTTTCCTTAAATAACCTTTATTTTTTTAGAGTTGTCTTAGGTTCAAAGTAAAATTGAGTGAAGAGTAGGGATTTCCCATAGCCCTTCGGCCCCCACACATGGCCAGCCTCCCCCATTATCAGTGTCTCCCACCAGAGTAGGATGTTTGTTGCAATGCATGAAGCTACATTGACACATCTTTGACACCCAGAAGCTATAGTTTAATGTAAGCAAATATAAACTTAATATAAGCCTCACTCTTGGTGGCATACATTCTTTGGGCTATAATAACATGTATCCACGGTTATGGTGTCATACAGAATAATTTCACTGCCCTGAAACCAATTTATTTCTCAAGGACAAAAGCAAATGCTTCTTTCTTTAATTCGGCATTTATTCGTTAAGTCTTTAATGAATGCTTACCCTGTTTTAGGCATGAGGGACACAAAACTGAGCAAGACGTGGGCTTTGAGCCTAAGATGTAACAGAACAGTAGGAAGGCAGAGAAATAAATGGATAGCTGAGACACACGGGCCATTTCCAGGCATTTCTACCCTTTTGCACACACTCCAACTTTCGATCTATAACTTTATCTGTCTCCTGGACGTCATGATGTCTCAGGTCAGATGGCTGGTATCAGTTCCTAGGCTGATGTCCCAATGGAAATTTGTTTTAATAGTTAAGAGGTGTCGGGCCCCCTTAACTGCTAAGGTCTTTATCTTCTGAATTGAGACACCAGTACCAGAACCTGGCGATCCCGCCAACAAGCCTATGGTTAGAGCACGAAAGTCAACGTCCAGAAGTCTCTTGAGGCAATTCCTCCAGGCAAGGACCTAGAGAAACCTTTGCAATATACCTCAGTTAAAAGTCCCTGAGGGACACATGTATATGCAATCCATATGTGGGGAAGTTGAAAATGAAGGTTCTTCATCAACAATGGAATATTGCAGACAGTTACCCTGGACACCTTCTGGGATGAGAGCTGGAAAAATTCTGATATTGCCAACAAGGCAAAGTGGGCTTGTTAGTTACTTCACTTGGAGTTTAAAGGAAGGTAGTTTCCTAGGTCTTTAGGCTTGCCTCTCAGATCCCTGCGTGAATCACAGCTCTGACAGAGCAAATTCCCATAATTTCATTTCAGATGGAGTCCCTGCCTTACTCAAGTCTCCTCTCAACCTGCTTAATTGCTGCCCCCTGGCAAAAATGCCCCAGCCTGCCGCCACTTGACTCGCGCTTTATGAAATCAAAGTTAAATTGATGGCCTGTTAACATTCTTGGCTTGGCTTTGGCTGCAGAAAAAATAGACCTAAAAAAGAAAAGAACCTATGGCCTGCCAAAAAATATTATCTCCCCTACTAAAGACCCAAATTACTGAAACACTGTGGCCTAAAGGGGAAATTCTGGTGACCTGATGTGAAAGCTGTACATTGAGAATAATCACACCTGAGGCTGTGGTTTTATTAAATTTCCTGACTTAACTTTGATCCATCAAGAGTCCTGGCCAAGGGCTTGGAATTTTGGACCCTGGTAAGCAGCTTCAAATGAGTTTGTTTCACTTACTGGGACTGATAGATTCTTCTGATGGGATTCCTCATTGTAGTTCTCCTCCTCCTCCTCCTCCTCCTCCTCCTCCTCCTTCTTCTTCTTGTTCTTCTTCTTCTTGTTCTTCTTCTTCTTCTTCTTCTTCTTCTTCTTCTTCTTCTTCTTCTTTTCCAATTGTATCATGGAGTCATGGATGCAATTGCTGACTTCAGATACCCCCATATGCTAGGTGCTAGCTATTGACCAGACCATCCATGCTGGTGTCTGCAAAAGATGATTGTGGAATGTGTCACAAAAGTAGGCAGTGTTTCGGAGCATGTGCAGCTAGTGCAAGTACCACAGAGGCATGACCCGGGAAGCATGGGGAAAGCTGGATATTTTCTCTCAATCCGACCCCCCGGAAAACAGAAGTTTGACCGCAGCTTGGAGAAAACTGAAATACGATTGAGGCTCACAGCAAGAATGACCACTTCCCAGAACCGAGCTGAAATTCAGGAATGGTATTGAGGTGAGACGAGAGAGGTCAAAAGAGGTAATCAAAACCTTAAGAGGACATGAGGAGACCAGACTGGGCGGTACGGAAGGAGAAGGGGAAAGTGAGCCAGAGTGGACAGAGTAAAGATAGCTGACACTTGCGTCGTGTAAATAAATAAAGGTAAAAAAAAATTTTAAGAGGTTTACTTTTAAATGTCCAAACAGAGGAGTGTAGGTTTCTAGGGAAAGAGAGTGCTTCCTGGACCAGGGAATTGTGTACCAGATCCCCTTTGCTTGTTCATTTGGGAGGGAAGCCTGAAGCTCATGGGGCAAAAAGTACCTCCTGGACCAGGCTTTGGTTGGGTTGGAACCAAATCCCCTGGCTGGTGACAGCTGGCTGTCTGAGGTCTCTAGGGGAAGGGGACTGTGAGACCAGCAAGGAAAGACACTTTCCCCTGGATGCTTATTTCTAGCAGGGGTCCCAGTGGCTCCTATTTGGTGGTGTTGCTGGGCTCCCTTGAAGTTGCCAGCAGAATTCCTCATCCTCCAGAAAAGCCACCTCCTACCTAGATACACTGAGTGGGCCATTGTAATCTCAAACAATAATAACAGGGAAAAGTAGAGCCACAGCTGACCAAAATAGCATCATAGAGGTTTTGAAAAGTCAATGCTCGTTGGAACCCCATCCCACAAAGCAGGCCAGGAACTGCATGCTACACTTAGAGTGACTGCATGCTAGAATGAAATATTTAAAAAGGACCGAGTCTTCTCACATAATAGCCAAAATGGTCAGGAGATGATCAAAAACTCAACCATCATAATAAGAACCAGGAAATCACAACCAGAGTGGGAAAAGATGATTAACAGACACTAGCACCAAGATGAGTCAGATGTCAGAATTATCGGATAAGGATTTTAAAGTAGCTGTTATAAAAATGCTTTAATCAGCCATTGCAAATTCTCTCGAAACAAATGAAAAACTAGAAACTCTTAGCAAAGAAGTAGAAGTTTTAAATGTAAGCACAAATGAAACATACAATGGCAGAAATGAAAAGCTCAGTGGATGGGCTCCATAGTAGAGGTGATCTAAGATGGGATTGGTGTCCTCAAGGGCAGACCAATAGAATTTACTCAATCTGAACAGAGAGAAAAGAAGCTAAACCAAAGAAAAGTGAACAGGTTCTTGGGGACCTGTGGACCATTTCTACCATCAGTGTCCTATGACAAGAGTGTGTGTGAAGGAAAAAGTATCCAAAGAAACAATGCCTGAAAACTTCTCAATCTGGTGACAAGCATAAACCTGAAAAATCATGGAACTGAGAAAACCCCAGATATGATAAACCTGGAGAAATCCATGGGAAGATACACCATAATTGAAACTATAACAAAGGAGGAGCACCTGAGTGGTCCACTTTGTTGAGCCTCAGACTGTTGGTTTTGGCTCAGGTCATGATCTCTCGGTTTCATGAGTTCAAGCCCCGCACTGGGCTCTGTGATGACAACATGAAGCCTGCTTAGGATTCTCTCTCTCGCTTTCTCTCTGCCCATCCTCCACTCACACTGTCTCTGTCTTTTTCAAAAATAAACTTAAAAAATTTTTAAAAACTATGACAGACAAAAATCTTGAAAGCAGCCAGAGAGAAACGACACATTACCTATAGAAGAACACTAATTCAAATGGCAATGGATGTCTCAATGAAACTGTGGAGACCAGAGAAAAATAGCATAACATTTTCATTAAGTGTTAAAAGAAAAGAAGTATCAATTGCAGATTCTGTGTCTGGTAGAACCATCCTTTGAAATTGAATGGGAAATGAAAGATGAAAGAAAATGGAAACAAAGTGTTGCTGTTGTCCTACCCTTCAATAATGGCTAAAGGAAGCTCTTCAAACACAAGGAAATGGTAAAAGAAGGAATCTTGGAGGGTTAGGGAGGAAGAAACAACAGTGGAAAGAGCACAAATGGGGAGAAATCAAAACATTGTTATCATCCTCATGAGTTTTCCAAATCATGTGTGATGATTGAAACAAAAATGACAACACCATCTGATATTAAACACAATCATATCTAAAAGTGGGGAAGGCAAATATGCCTAAGTGGAAGTAAGATTCACACACATCACTCAAAGTGGTAAAGTGTTGGCATTAGCAGTCTGTGATAGGTTACATGTGTATACCATAATACCCTGAACAACCACTAATAAAACTACAAAAAGAATTGGACTAAAGATACTATAAATGGATCAAACGGCATCACTAAAAAATATTCAACTAACCCACATGAAGGCAAGAAAAGAGAAACCAAAAAAAAAAAAAAAAAAAAGAGCCCTGGAAAGAAATAAATGGAAGATAAAATTTTTAAAATGACAATTCTATCAATAATTATGTTAAAAGTAAATACTCTAATTATATCAATCAAAGGCAGAGATTGGGAGAGTGGTGGGGGGAATCACCCAACTATATGCTTTAAAGGCAACTCAATTCCACTTCAATGACACATTTAGTTTGAAAGTAAAAGGATGGAAAAAGATATGTTTTTTGTCAAATATTAACTTAAAAGAAACAAGCAAGAGTTACTCTATTAATATCAGAGAAATTAGATTTCAGAGAAAAGTCACTAGAAGTAAAGTGATAAAAAAGATCAATCCACTAAGAAGACATAATGATTCAAATTGTGTCTACCCCAAATAACAAGTTCTCAAACTACCGATAAAGCTGAAAGGGGAAACAGACAAATCACAGTTATACTTGGGGACTTTATCACTGACCTCTCAGAAAGTGATACATCTATGAGTTGAAAATCAACAAGAGCATTGAAGACTGGGATACCGTAATCAACCAGCGGAGTACCACTGATGTATGTAGAACACTCTACCCAACAACCCAGATTACACAATTTTTGAAAGTGCCTTCTAGAATAGTCACTGAGATAATCCATAGCCTGGGCCATAAAACAAACTCCAATAGCTTTAAAAGCATGAAATTATAGAGTTTATTCTCTGATCATAATGGATTCAAGCTAGAAATCAGCATGAGAAAGACAATAGAAAAATCTCTAACTGTGGAAATTAAGCAACACATTTCTACACAATTGATGGGCCAAACAAGAAATCTGAAAGGAAATAACAAATACAGATAATTAAATGAAAATGAAAATACAATATATTAAGTTTGTGGGTTGCAACTAAAACAATGCAGAGAGGGAGATTTATAGCATTAAATACTTATGTTAGAAATGAAGAGAGGTCTCAAATCAATAATCTAAATACTTACCTCAAGAAGCTTGGAAAAAGCAAATCAAAATGAACCCAAAGCAAACAAAGAAGGAAATAATAATGATACAAGAAGAAATGAATGTAGTTCAAAACAACAAAATACCATTTTCTCTGTTGAGGAATTCAATGAAATAAGATATATTATGTTTTAAAAAGCAGTAGGCGCATCTGGGTAGCTCAGTTGGTTGAGTGTCAGACTCTTGATTTTGGCTCAGATCATCACCCCAATGTCATGGGATCCAGCCCCATGTCAGGCTCTGCCCTGAGCCTGGTGCCTGCTTAAGATTTTCTCTCTCTCTCTCTGTCCCTTTCCCCAGCTAGCACTCTTTCTCTCAAAAAAAGAAAAATAAATAAAAAATAAAAAAGTAATAAAATTAACAAGTCTTTACTAAGACTTACAAAAATTAAAAGAGAGAAAGCATACATCACCAATATCAGGAATGAAACAGGGAATCAGCACTACAGGTCCTGCAGCCACTGAAAATCCAATGAGGGATCTATGAACAAGTCTACACCCATGGAGGGGCACCTGGGTGGCTCAGTCAGTTAAGCGTCCGACTTTGGCTCAGGTCATGATCTCATGGTTCGTGGGTTTGAGCCCCACGTTGGGCTCTGTGCTGACAGCTCAGAGCCTGGAGCCTGCTTCAGATTCTGTGTCTCCCTCTCTCTCTGACCCTCCCCTGCTCACGCTGTCTCTCTCTCTCTCTCTCAGAAATAAATAAAACATTTTTTAAAATGTTTAATCTACACACACGGATCCAACAACTTTGAAGAACTGAATCACTTCCTCAATAACCATGTACCACCAAGCTTTATTCGAGATTAAAAAAAAAAACCTTAATAGTTATATAACCATTAAATAAATGCAACTTTTAATTAAAAAGCTCCTGGAAAAGAACTCTCCAGGTCCAGGTTGTTTCATATTACCAAAGGTTCTGGTAGAAAAATAAAGAAGAATTAGTGCCAATTTTATATAATATCTTTCAAAAAATTGAAAAGGAGAGAAATTTCCCAACTTACTTTATGAGGCTACTATTACTCTGATACCAAAACCAGAGAAAGAAATTATAAAAAATGAAAACTACAGACTAATATTTCTCATGAATTTAGGTGTAAAAATCCACAATAAAATACTAAGTGAAGTGAATCCAAAGATAATCACACCATGACCGGGTGGGATTTATTCCCATTTATGTAAAGCTGGTTCAGCATCCAAAAATCCATACCATGGAATACCACTCAGAAAAAGAAAGAAAGAAAGAAAAAAAGAAAGAAAGAAAGAAAGAAAGAAAGAAAGAAAGAAAGAAAGAAAGAAAGAAAGAAAGAAAGAAAGAAAGAAAAAAAGAAAGAAAGAAAGAAAGAAAGAAAGAAAGAAAGAAAGAAAGAAAGAAAGAAAGAAAGAAAGAAAAAGAAAAGAAAAAAGAACTATGGATACACTCCCACAGCCTGGCTGAATCTCTAGAGAACTATGTGAAGCAACAAAGACTATCCCATAGGTTTGCATACTACAGGATGTCATTTATGTAATATCCTCTTTTTGAGAGAGAGAGAGAGAGAGAGAGAGAGAGCTGAGGAGGAGCAGAGGGAGAGGGTGAGAATCTTAAGCAGGCTCGCACAGCCTGATGAGGGGCTTGATCTCAAGACCCTGAGATCACAACCTGAACTGAAATCAAGAGTCGGATGCTTAACCTACCAAGCCACCCTGGTGCCCCTAGGTAGCATTCTTGAAAAGACAACATTTAAGAAGTTGACAACAAGATAGTGCTTGTCATGGGTTAAGGATGTAGGTGATGGTGTGGAAGGAAGATGGGCATGACTAATAATGGGCTGTAGGAAGGGTCCTTGTCAGAACTGAGCTATTCTATATTTTACATTGTGGATACACAAAGCTACACATGATAAAATTACATCTAAGTAAACACACACACAGTCACTCACACACAACTACAACTGGGGAAATCTGAATAAAAGCAGCTAATCGTATTAATGTCAATACCCTGGTTGTGATATTATACTATGGTTTTATGAGATGTTGCCATGAGGGAAACTGGGTGAATGATATGTGTGAACCATCTGCATTATTTCTTACAACTGCATGTTGTCCAAATTAAAAAGGACAATTGAAATGATCAGTTGACTGTATTTAAATAAGTGTCTTTATTTTTTTAAAAAACACTGAAATAAAGAGCTTTGTATTTGGTCTTTGGCAATCCATCGCCTCAGCCCTCTCCTCCTTCGATAATCCTCTCTCGCCCAAACATTTCAGAGAGTTAAAACGAAGAATAATATGTGATATAATTTTGTTATTTAAAGTTCTATGCCTTTCCTGAGCAAGTGTGGTAAATTAATTACTCCTCCCAATAACTAATATCTAAGGGTCATCAATATCTGCTGCATCCAACAATATTTTACATCGAAACAGAATGCATCAGTTAGGATCATTTCTTGTTTTGGTTTTTGCAGCTAACTGACTAATCAAGGGCTTTTTTAAGTTACAAGAAAAACTTTTTTTTTTCTGGCAGTAGTTACACATTAAACAACGGGTTGTATACAAATCTGATTGTCCCCTGAAAGAAATTAGATGGTGAGAATTCATTTGCTGGGAAAATTCAGTTGTTCTCATTGTCAAGTAAACAGTGTGGTCAAATGCGATCAAGGAAGTGCTATTTACCAGTTAAGTGGGTGTTATGTGAAGTAGAGGAAGTCTGATTGTATTGACAAAGTGTCCTCTTGGTGCTCTGTAAGAACTGTACAATTTCAATGATTTTATCTTTAGCGGAGCTGTGGTCTAAGGAAGTCCTAAAACAACCAGTGACAAATAAAGAAATGGTCCAGCCCAGGGCTTCACAAGTGTTTTCTGTAAAGAGCCAGACAGTCACTATTTTTGGCTTTATGGATAATATGGCCTCTGTTGCAACCACTCGCTCCTTCTGTAAACAAATGGTGTGTCCAATAAAACTTTACACGTGGAAACCGAGTTTGGAATTTCATACAATTTTCTCGTGAACTATTTTTACTCTTCTTTGATTTTTCTTCCACCATTTCAAAATGTACACAGACCATGCAAGACCAGGTGGTGGGCTGACCCCTGCCCCTGGCCATGAGAAAGCAAAAAGAAGGAATTAAACATGGTTGCAAACATCTCAATGTGTATCTGGTAGCATGAGATCCCTTTAGGTAGTTTTTCAGAAAATTAGCAGGAAGGGGAGCCTAGGTGGTTCAGTTGGTTAAGTGTCCGACTTCAGCTCAGGTCATGATCTCTTGGTTTGTGAGTTCGAGCCCCATGTCCAGCTTCGGGCTGACAGCATGGATCCTGCTTGGGATTCTCTCTCTCCCTCTCTCTCCTCCTCCCCAACTTGTTCTCTCTCTCTCTCTCTCTCTCTCTCTCAAAATAAATACATTTTTAAAAAACTAACAGGAAATGTTTTGTAGGTATGGAAAAGATACATTTCATTAAGAGATTTATACACATCACATATATGTTTTATATACATCATATATACGTATATGTATCTACGTAACCACACACACACATTGAATAAATAGACCGCAATGGAAATGATTTTCATCTCCCTTGTAAAGAGTTAACCTGCAGACTAGTAATTGCTCCTGAAATCCATACTCCTCGGCACTGCTGACACCAAGGAATTATTCTGCATTCATATCCTAAGCCAACAAACCTTGAGCAATACTGTTGCTGGAAATGTGAGTAAATTTGCTTTCATCTGCAGATCTCTTTACCGTGCAGCTTGCAATGTGAGCTCTTGCATTGTTGCAGTCTGTCAGTCACAGCAGCCAATTCAGGGCTGAGACTGTAATTGAGTTGCAGAGACTTTAGATAATGGTCTTAGGAGCAATGCTCTCTCTTTACCTACCTGAGGGGAATCTGTCCTTCTGAAAAGAGCTGTTTAATTAATTCTTTACTCGACTTTAAGGGGGAAGTTTGGATGTCGTTGGCATCTCACAGATGACAGGTATTCGTCTCCTTCAGTGATATGTCCAAGTCCCATGAGAGTTGTCAAAGAAATCTAGGTGATTTTAACTTAAGAGCAAACTTCCAACATTCTTCAGAATCTGTTATCATTTCCCCATCTTTAGTTTTGAGAGGCTGTCTAAAAGTGGTTCTGGAACTCTCATTTATAGCAGGAGGTAACTGCATTCCTTAGCGTAAGGCTTTGTAAAGAACCAGTGTGTCATTTTATGCCAAATATAGCTGGTAAGGATAAAAACTGACGAGTAGCTTTCACTTCAGACAGATATTTGTTCCTAAAGCTACTTTGCAAGCTGGGGTTTTTTGGTTTTTTTTTTTGTTTTTTTTTTTTTAAATCTTTGTCCCCTAAACCACTCTCTTATGCTATTTTCTGCACATCTGCAACAGACGAGAATTTTGTACAGAATCTGCCTGTGGGGAGAAAGCACGCTATGCTTTTTCAAACTACATGAGCCTCACCTTCTCCCTGCGATTCTGATACATTTTCTACCTCCAGCGTGTCCTTTGAGAGCCATTTGCTTGAATGTAGAGGTTGGAAGTACATCGTTCAAGAGTCTTTATGTCTCTGATGCTGAAATTTCTCCAGAGCACTCATGATGATTTACTGTAGACCATTGACTCATTTTTTCTTCCTAACAAGTCACTAACTCATGTACACTTTGATACCAGGATGAAGAACGACATAATTTTCTTCCACTTTGATTTCTCATTGACCATTGTTAGAAAAAAGAACAAACAAATGTCTGCCTGATACAAAACTCCTTATCGTGGGTCCAACTCAAAACACAGTTGATCAATTTCTCAGTGCCCTGGAGAGGCAACTAGACTTCCTTTGTTGTCTTTCAGCAGAAATCTGGGAGATTCTGGGTGGGTTAGGTAGAGAGAGACAGTGTAGCTGGCCTTCTGGGCAATCAACTTTGGTCAGGAAAGAAATTCAGTAACTGTGAGGTCAACTTTGACCTCGTTTCCATGGATATCAGCAACCTGGTTCAGTGTTTATGTAGGAATACATATGAAGGAGAAACAGGCCTAAGGAAGATAAACTCTGATCCAAGCAAGAAGACGACTCAAGGTGGAAATCAAACGATCTGACTCCAAGGGTGGTTACTCATTATGCCTCCCTCAGGTGATCCCACACTGATTTCAGTAGCATGGGCCAAACCACATCACAGCTGAGCTGTTGGTAAAGCTACGGTGTGGTGATCTCTCCGTAGGCACTCATTCATTCCCAGAGCTGCTGGACTGTTGAAAGCAGAGCTGCTTTGCCCCAGGTCATGCCTTCTCCCAAGGTACAATATATATTCAATGGCTACTTGATCAGGAGGGTATAAAGAGCTAGTCCATCGACCCTAAGGCAGATAACTCTGGAAGATCATCCAATTCCCCAAAGATCGGCTGAAGCCTTCATTGTGATCTTGTGATCGCATTGAGGGAAATCTACCTCTCCATAATTGTTCTTCCTTCACTTGCCCACATCCACCCTAATTAAGAAAACTTCCCAATAAACTCCCCTTATGCAAATCTCCATTCAGAGGTCTGTTTTTCCAAGGAACCCAATTTAAATAAAAGATGAAGCACACCTCAGAACAGAAATGTTTTCTCTTTAAAAATTCATTTTCTTTATTCATTAATTCACCAACAATTGATACTGTATTAACTTTTGGCAATTTTGAGATAAATAAACACTATGCCCTGCCTTCAAAGAGTTCATAGTCTACTGATGGAGAATAAGATTTTTAAAATAATACATAATTATCAAATCATTCATAAGAAATTGTGGGGTCACAGAAAAGGTTACTTAAACCCAACCTGGAGAAATGGAAAAAGGTGGGGAAATTTTCTGGAGAAAGTGATGATAGACTTATGATTATGTAATGTTTTATTAGTTTCAATTTTTTATCGAGATAGAATTCACATAGCATAATATTCACCCCTTTAAAATTTAACAGTTCAGTGGTTCTCAGTAGATTATGAAAAGAGCTGTTTATTTAATTCTTTAGTGTTGTACAACTCTCAGCACTATCTAATTCCAAAACATTTTTATTACCCCAAAATAAGCTCTGTACCCATTAACAGTTACTCCTCATTTTCCCCTCCCACCAGCTCCTGGAAACCACTAATCTCTCTTTCTGCCCCTATGAATTTGCCTATTTTGGACATTTCCTGGAAATTGAATCACACAAAATGTGGTCCTCTTTGGCTTTCACTTAGCATAATGTTTTCAAAGTTCATCCGTGTTGTATCATGTATCAGCGCTTCATTCCTTTAGAAACTATGTGGTAAAATATACACAACAGGACAGCTACCATTTTCACCATTTTTAAGCGTATGATTCAATGACAATAAGTATATTCACGGTGTTGTGCAATCACCACTATCCATTTATCCATTTCCATAACTTTTTCTGTTATCGTTCCAAACAAAAACTATGTGCCCATTAAATACAAACTTTATTTCTCCCATTTCCCCACCCCCCACTGTTTCTACCTTTGGGTTATTGTGAATAATGCTTTAATGAAGCTTGGTTACAAGTATCTGTTCAAGTACCTACTTCCAATTCATTTGGGCATATACCTAGGAGTGGAATTGCTGGATCGTTGTGGTAATGCTATGTTTGTCCCCTTCAAGGTGTCCCACAGCCAGTGTCCCACTGTTCACTTTTCTACATTCTTTTTTCTTTCCTTGCCTCAGACTGGAGAATTTGAATTGTCCCATCTTCAAGTTTGCTGAATCTTTCTTTGGCCTGCTCAATTTTTGTGTTGAACCACACAGAGGTCCAGTGAAATTTTTATTTCAGCTGTTACACTTTTTGGTCCCTAGAATTTCTATTTGGTTCCTTTTTATAATTCCTATATCCATATTAACGTTCCCTGTTTTGTCTATATTATTCTCATGTTTTCCTTTAGCTTTACAGGCAGAGTTCCTTTAGTTTTTTTAATATACTTATAAAAGGTGATTTAAATCACCTTAAAGTTATTGTCTAATACTTTCAATGTCTGGGATTCCTCAGGAATTGTTCTGTTGATTGATTGCTCCCCCCCTATGTATATCTGTTATAATATCTTGTTTTCTGGACATCATGCATTTTTGTTGTTGTTGTAGAAAGCTGGACATTTTAAATAAAAAAAAATAGGACATCTCTGGAAATAAGAGTCTCCCCATTCCTCAGGATTGTTGGTCCCTTAGTGATTTTTTCTGAGCTAATTCAGAAAGTCCTTTATTCTTTGTTGGGTACAGCCACTGAGGTCTCTGCTTAGCTTAATGGTTAGGTAATGATTAAAGATTTCCTTAAAAACATCGAATCAGTAAGTCTCCCAGTTTTGGTGGGGGAGCTCTGTGTGTATGTTGGAACATGCCTTCAACATTCACCCTGGCAGCTCAAAATTCTGACCTAGCCTCACTTCCTGTTTTTGCAGAGACTCAAGGGCAACCAGAGGGGAAAGCATAGGGCCTTGTCAAATCTTCCCTGGGCATGCACACATCCCTACGCATGTGCAGAGCCTTCTTACATTCCCAGGATTATGTCGGCACTCCTCAAGACCCCTATGGTATCTCATTCCCCAGAGTTATTTTTAAGTTTTTTGGTTGACTTAGTATTTGCCCCAACTGTTATTCACTGCTTCGGGCAGCCAAGATACTACAAAATTGCTGCTGATGGTTTTCAACAAATTCTCCCACTCCCACTTCTACTCTGGAATAAAACTCTTTGCATTAGGTGAACTCTGTGTCAGATACAATAAAAGCAGCCTTGCAGAGAACCACAAGGCAGGTCAAATAATAATTATCTGGAAATGGAGCTTTAAGACCAAAACTTTTGCATGACTCTCCATTACTTTGAGGATAAAATGCCAGATCAATAACCTAGCATGTAAAATCCTTTAGAATCTGGTCTCTCCCTAAATCATCAGCCTCATCTGTTGAGGCTAATGATTTCTAAACTTCCCTCACCAGTAGCTACCATGTTGCTGGTTTTTGCCTGACCATGGCTTCTGGTTTCAAGTCTGTTGTGAAGCTGGGAAGGGGTGGTGGCATTAGGACAAGTTATAGCCACATAAAGCTCTCTGTTCTTAATGAGAACCTGCTATTTTTCTTGAAAAAAAAAAATGCTTCCTGGATTGCTACAAGTCTTTGATTAAGTTCAAGGCCCCTGAAAATGGTCATGCTTACAATTTTCACCAATGTTTCCATTGCTTTTATGGAGGAGAGAATTTTCAGAGGAATGAAAATTTTCACTGCTCTCCAAACTAAGTTTTAAAGACAGGGGTGCCTGGGTGGCTCAGTTAGTTAAGGGTCTGACTTCTGGTCAGGTCATGATCTCATGGTTTGGGAATTCAAGCCTCACGTCAGGGTCTGTGCTGACAGCTCAGAGCCTGGAGCCTGCTTCAGATTCTGTGACTTCCTCTCTCTCTCTCTCTCTCTGCCCCCACTTGCGCCCTGTCTCTTTCTGCCTCTCAAAAACAAATAAATGTTAATTTTTTTAAAAAGACAGAATAGACGGGGGAAATTGACTACGGCAAAGGTGACAGCTTGGGAAAGGAAAAAAAGATGAAACACATGTAGACTTATGCAGGAGAATTGCAAGCCCAGCTTGCTTTTAGTGGAGGATAAAGTTGAGAAAAGGAGCAGAAGGAAAAAGACAGGCAGAAGAAGGGGCTAACAGTGAATGGCCTGGGTTTTACATTACAAGATGTTCACATTTTTTCCCTCTGTCTGCTGTTTTCCTCTCAAGGCCAATTTCAAATCTCAGTGATTACAATAACACTGGCATAGCTGCTCAAACCCACAATTCTCTGACACTACTATCTTTTCCCGACCATCTAAACATCGCTTCCCTGCTGTCAATATTTCTATTTAATTATCTTTTCTGAATCTCCCAAATGCATTCTTATCTGATCCTAGCACTCAGTAGCTGTCACTGTGTTAGAAAATCATAACATAAGACCTGTATGAACTGATTATTGGAGAGGTTATTAAGAAGTGCTCCCATGTTCTTACTTTAGGTATAATTCTTGATGATGCAACGTTACTAATACACGTTAGGTCAGAAAAAAAGCTGATATTTTAAGTGTTTTTTAGATATTTTAAATACTAGATATTTTAGGCAAAAAGAACCTAATGTAAGGACTTAAGGGCTCGCATAACTTTTGGAATGTTGGAAGCCTGAGATCAAGAAAGTCTATGCTTGCTTTCAGCGAATCCAGAAATGGAAATCACACAAGGCCATCCCTGTTGATCTCTGCCACCTGTGGAAACAATTAGGAAATTCTCAGGAAACTTCTGGGAGCCACTGACAAAAACTCACACCTACTATTTACCAGTGCTTACATGCCTACATGGCAGCTGTTACAGGAGAATAATAATGTATTTCTTATCTTTGAAACCTCATGCAAATACCTCTCTTTGGTGGTATGGGATGCTTGCTAAACTACGGAGGTCCACGTTCAGTGGTAAAGGACTTTCATCTCAGCTGCTCAGAGTGATACCAGCTGAAACTCTTCAGAGTCCTTAGAAATTTAGGGCCCTTGGAAATATCAGCAGTCCTTAGACCCTCTGCAGAAGAGAACCACCTTGCTAAGGTCATGTTCCCTTCTTAAAGCGGCCTATCTTCAATGACTGGTCAGTACAAGGATATAATTACCCAGCCCCTTCCTCCCAACTCAGGACATTCCTAAAGAGCCAACCTTGCTTCCAAAATTGCATGGAACTTGATAAAAGCCTTGTTTTGCATTTCAGAACACCCAGGATGCATCATAGAGCAATCTTTCCCTCTGCCCAATGCTGCTGCCTTCACTTTGCCTATAGGTATTAATCCTAAGAGCCCTTCCCCCTAAACATTTTGCATGCCAATCTTTATCTCGGAGTCTGTTGGTAGGAAGAACCCAACTTTCTGTTTGTAGGAAGAACCCAACTTCCATCTAGGTCAAGTAGCTTGAGAACGTCAAGATGGAATTCTAGAGCTGGACTGCCCCCTGGACAGCATGAAGTGCGGACCCCATCGCTGGTGATAGGGGAAGCATGGATAGCCGCTGGTCCAATGTAGCAGAGCAATGAATCATTGAGACTTTCTTTGGTTAACTAAATAATATATCAGCAGAATAAAATGCCTTAGCTAGTCTAATGTTTTAAGTGTTTGAAAAATATGGAGAAAAATTGTAATCATAGGAACAATTGAATTGGTTAGCTTTTGCCTGGGTCAGATGAAGCTTTGGGGAAAGATTGCAAAAGGCCAACTGTGGCCTTTTAGCAATTAAAGGCTAGGAGTGAAAGCCGGCAGCATAGAAAGAGGCTGTCACTGATGAGCTGCTATGGACTCAGCACAAATATTTTACATAACTCATGCAACCATCACAACAACTCTGTCAAGTGCATGTTACCTCCATTTTACAGATGAAGAAATGGAAGCACAGAAAGGTACAGAAAGTTGCCCAGGATTGTCCAATGATTATGTATCTACTTGAGTGCTGATTTGACCACACATCCATCATGCCAGGAAACTGTGTGCTCCAGAAGTGCTCCCAGTGGCCCTAAGCTTCCCTTCCCAAATACCCCAACTATATGCCATGAAGTCATCAATAGCCTGAGGAAAGGCCCAGCTACAGGGTTTCCATGGGGCAGGAATTGAGCCTCTTTGCCTCACTTTGAACAAGTACATGGGACCCACACATTTGAAGGATAAATTGTGTATGGATAGGGGCTTCTTTATGTGACTGGCTCTTTCTGCTTCCTCCCTCTCTCTCTGCTAACATAGCCCCCTCTCTAGAATGAACTCCAGAACAGCACAGAGTATTGGCCAAGTAGGGTTTCCAGGACAGAATGCTGATCACAGAGTGGAATGGAGCCTGCTCCAGACCTTTCCTCTGGGCATCAGGAACTCATTTTATCAGTGGCAGCTGGAGTTGGCAACGGAAGAGCTGTGGGACCTGGGCCCAAGGCTGAGGAGGACAGACTTCCGGAAGGACTAACCCACCACAGCCTTACTGGAAGCCAGCGCCTAGGACTTCCGTGTTCCACTCAGGTTCGGCCAGACAAGGGCAGCAGGCTCAGCCACCAGGGCAGAAGAGAGGATGGTGAGCAGGAAGGGCGTAATGCCAGGTAGCAGAGCCAGAAAAGGGCCAGCCGGCCGGCACCAGCTGTGTGCCAACTGTTAGCAGAGCCTGAGGACCACAGGGGCAGGCAGGAAGCATGGTGGCTGCCCAGCTCTTCCCCAGCGGCCCTGGGCTGACTGCCTTGGGTGTGCCCTGGTGAGCCTGATGAATGCCATGCAAGAAACGCTTATCCTGGGGCCCTAGGCCGTGAGTTCAAAATCAGTTACATCCTCATCATGTGACCTGGAGCAATTATGTTACCTTTCCTGGTCTAAGCAGACGGCTGCCATGGGAATAAACTAAGTTACATGCATGGAAAATGTTTGTAAACAACGGGCTATAAATATATATTTACAGTGTTGCTATGAGGCTCTAATGTGTTCATCTTGGACCTATGTTTGTAGTCCCTTTTTAGATATGAAAATTTTGGTTACACTAAAAGGCTAGAACAACACTGAACCCAACCAGGAGTGATCACAGGTTAATCACTTCCACAATTCACAGTGTCTCTCTGTAGAAGCTGGCCTTACTGTTCTTGGGATCAGCCTCTTCCCCGGTCTTTCTCTGAAATGCTCGGTTGGCTGCCTTGGCAACCCTCTCCCACAGCCCAAGGCCACGTGATCACTTGTTCCTGTAGAAGCGCCATCTGACTGTGTCCCTGGCTGGGGTCAGTGAGCTCCGTACCTCTCCCTCCCAACAGGCTCAGCTCCATCCTCCCCATTTCCCTCCCCTCCATGCATCTCTCAAGTGCTCTCCGACAGACGTTATAGAAACAGCGTGTGTACTGTGTTGTAGCAAAAATAAATTTACGTGTTGATCAAAACTGGGCAGCTTGCCTGGTGAATGTTTTCAAGACACCTGGGTGTGCCACGTGTTGTTGGAACTCATTTGCTTCCACACCAGCTGTGTGATGGGGACACATGGCCTCCGCGCTCTGAGGAGAGCCAAGGATGGATGCAGAATGAACTCTGAGGTCCCCTCTGGTCATTCCTAAACCTTGAAAATGTCTGTCAGTTTCAGTCTCTTTTCCACTGAGATACTCTCGGGTTTGTAACCCTGGAAGGTTTTTATTCAACAAACTCAAGTCTGTTTCCTCTCAATGGATGGCTATGGTTTCTCCACTGTGAGCCAGACTGTGCCAGAAGCTCTGCACCAAATAGGAATGACAAAGTCCAGCCTCCAGGGTGCTCACAGACCCTATCAGAAGGGCATTAGGTGCATAGGCATGCCCTGGAATGTTCTAGAAGGTTCCACCAAGACAAAGTATATTTTGCCAGTAATCTTATTCCTTTTGGGCTGTTACAACAAACCACCACAGACTGGGTAGCTTATAAGCAACAGAAATTTATTTCTCAGGGTTCTGGAGCTGGGAAGTCCAAGATCAAGGCACCAGAGTGGTCGGGTGAGGGTCCTCTTTCAGGGTCATGGCCAGTGCCTTCTCCCTGTGTCTTGATGTCACACAAGGGATTGGGGGGTGGGTCTATGGAGACATCAGTCCCACTGAGAAGGGCTCCACCCTCACAACTTAGGAAATTCTCAAAGGCCCCACCTCCAAATACAATCACATCAACCAAGAGGGATGGGTCAGGGTTTGCCGAGACACAGAACATGAAGGTGCACAACTGGGCGATGGTGGGTGTTGTGTCAGGTGTGGCCAGGCCTGAGGTATGCAAGAGTGGAACAGGTCACAGAGGCCCCGGGAAATTTCCAGTCTAAGGCCTGTGTGGAGGAGACAGCCAACCCTCGGCTCCAATTAATTGTCATCATGCAGGAGAATCAGGCCCAGCGTGAGCTCATCTCTGATCTTTCACAAGACGCCAGCAATTCAGATTTTGAACGAATTTCCTGATTTTTTAACTTTATTTTATTAGCAATGGGTAAAAATAACTTCCTGGTTTTTAATTGTTGGTAACCAATTAAAAAAAAAAAAAAAAAAAAAGCTCTTTCAGGCCAACTGTAGAGGATGCTATGTTACCCGCCCAGAGTCCCTCACTCTCTCCAGTGCGGGCCAGTGTCCACCTTCCCAGCCTGCATTTCTTCCTGTATCAGAAGCATTTCCAGAATAGCATCCAAACCTGGCCCCGGGCTCTACATCTGTTGAACCTGACCTATTAGCTGAGACCCCTAGCGTACAGGTCTGCAGACCAGCGGTGGTCCAGAGGCTACCTGTTTAAGACCTTTGAGCTGGAGTTTGGAAAAAGTGGGGAGGGGGGGTTAGGAGGGAGCCGCTGGGGAGGAGAGGTGCCGAGCTATGGGGCCAAAAGGGAATACTTGGCTCTTGTTGGGATCAGCCTGTTGTCCCTGCGGGGGAGGTCCTTCTCTGGGCACGGTGGAGCCACTGTAGGATTTTTTATTTATTCTTATTTTACCAAAAAGATGCTAATCAAATTAGGCTTTAGATAGATTATGTGGGCTGCCGTGGAAGAGGAAGCATAGAAGACCCACAGTGGGGCATCCCTTGCTTGCGTGATTGGAACAACCTCTCAGTGGGTCTTCCTGAGTCCGCCCTCGCCCTGCTCAGCCCACCCTCATATTAGCAGCCAGGGAGACCCTGGTAAATGGAAGTCAGGTCTTACACCACGGCTTCCTACCCCAGTGCCCTGCTATAGCCCAGTCCCCTCAGTCCCTAGGGGACTCCCTCCCCTTGATCCAGGAAGGCTCCCTCCTCAGGTCCTGTCCTTGAGCCTTCTCGCTCTTCTCTCACATACCACATCCCACCTCACTCCCTTGGGTCCCCGTGCAAATGACACCTCCCCGGGGAGGGCTGCCCTGGCCTCACTGCTTGAAATGATCCAGCTGCACACCCGTGTGCGCGCATGCGCACACAAAGGGTCGTTCATCACCTAACTGCACCCTCTGGCGCAGGCAAATGGGTTCTGAAATCCCGCCTTGCTCCATGGCCAAGCCTGAGCTAGGTGTGGGATGCGTCCCGCGGAGGAAGGATGCCCCAGGCACAGGGGGCAAGCTCTGTCCTCACACAGAGGAGGCGCTGTGTTTTATTTGGTCAGTCTAAGAGCCAGACGGTGTATCTCTATTAATTTGCACAAAGGGACCTCTTACTGGGCTCTATCTTCCTCCTTTTTAAAAGTATCATCATCCTTCATGTTATACATTTTATTTCTTTATCTTGTTTATAATTTGTCTCCCCCACCCCAAATACTGGCTCCATGAGTTTCAATCAATGCTATTTTCCCTGGGCCTAGGATAAGGCGTGGTACGGCAGCTCAATGATATATGTCAAATGACTTTGGAAGGAAAAAAGAAGGGAAGGAAGGAAAGAAAGAGGAGGGAGGGAGGGAAGGAAGGAGGAAGACAAATTAGAAGGAGGGAAATCCATTTGCAGGCTATTTTAATAATTAATAAGAGAATAATGGGAACTAAGGTAGAGGCACGTAAGTCAGAGAGGGCTGTAGTTGTTCTGAATATAATGTTCATTTCTTTTGGCCCTCCCCAGCCAATTCTATCAGCCAATGGATCCCTGGAAGCACCTTGCCTTCCTTATTTCAAGTGTTGCAACCCCAAATTCCTACAGTCCACAGTTGGAAGCGGCTTCTCGGTGAGCTTCGCGCCTGTCATTTCTGCCTCCTGGTTCTGGGCTGGCTTTTTCATGTGAAAAGCCACTTGTGACATCACCTCTCTCCATTTCTTTCATTTGAATTCCCACTTAAGTCTGACGGATTTTCTAATAGCTTGAATTTCTTATTGAGTCCTTTGCCTCAGGGCCATACGCGGGGCACTGGCTCTGGGGCAGTCCAGGAGCAGAGAGGCTCTTCTTTCCAGAACTACTGAGGAACGTGCCCCCTGGCCAGGGCCGCCCTCAAGTCCTGTGTGGCCCCAGCCTGCGACCTCCCCAGGGAAGGGAAGGGAAGGGATCTCCTGGGGGGAACATTCTTGGGTTCTGCTCCCACCCAATGGCCCAGTGGCAACACTAGCAATCTGAGCGGTAGTTGATGTGATAAGGTTCACAGATGAAAAGTTCATCAGAATTTGTCCTTTAAACGAAAGCCTCTTTCTGAAATGAACCACAGCACGTGGGCGGGAGCCACTCTTCTGAGCTGTCACGCATCTGTGATCAGAGGCACGGTTGTGTGTGTGTGTGTGTGTGTTATTATTATTATTATTATTATTTTTGATAGAGAGAGAGAGCATGAGCGGAGGAGGAATAAGAGAGAGAGAGAATCCCAAGCTGGCTCCGTGCTGTCAGCTCAGAGCCCCAGGTGGGACTCGAGGGACCCACAAACCGCGAGATCGTGACCTGAGCTGAAACCAAGAGTCTGGCACTCAACTGACTGAACCACCCAGGGGCCCCCAGTTTTTTGTTTTTGTTTTTAATTCAGGTTAGTTAACAGACACTGTAGTCAGTTTTGTGTTCGTAAATAGCCACAGCAGCAGCAGTCTAGGAAGCACCCTGTACCTACAGGCTTAGCTGCCGGTGTGCGGGGGGGTCTGTATAGACAGATGTCTGCGGTCTCTTCCTTCCCTCGGGTCCTGCTTTGGAGAGACCACTGGAATCTCTGAAAATCCAAATGTCAGAAAGGAAATCACTGTCCATGAGAGCTAAAAACAGCTCCACCCTCTTCCATATATTTCAACATGATGTGGGAAACAAAGGCAGAAGGAAATGGTGGATAAAATTAAATTTCCTTATAACCTGTAGCCCATTAACAACCACTTGAAGCTGGCAGAGTAAAAGGTTTCTCCAGGAGCTCCTTCCTGTCTTCATGCTAATGATTTGCTAGAGGGAAAAACAACCTTAGCTTGACAATCGCTAGGCCTCAAGGATCCTGTGAGTCTTCTCTAGCATATGAAAGTATCCTTGGAAACTTCCCCTTGACCTTCCTCCCCTCATTCCCAAGTGGATTACCAGTGTCTGTCTCTTCATGGTCCCGGGAAGCTCTTTCTGCCCACGGGTTCTGTCCCTGACCTTTAATAAAAATAACCTTTTTTTTTTTTTAAAAGTTTATTGTCAAGTTGGTTTCCATATAACACCCAGTGCTCATCCCTACAAGTGCCCTCCTCCATGCCCATCTCCCCCCTTCCCCCCCCTCACCCCCATCAGTCCTCAGTTTGTTCTCAGCATTCAAGAGTCTCTCATGGTTTGCCTCCCTCTCCCCAACTATTTTTCCCCTTCTCCTTTTTGCACCAAAGGCATCTTCAAGAATTCTTTCTTGGCTGTAGGCCCTGGACCTCACAAACCCCCTCATCACCCCAAAACCTCATCAAAATATATAAATATTTTTATATTAAATGTATATACTTTTTTTTTTCAAATTTGTCTTCTTATTCCTTGGTATAAATCCTTTTTTTAAAAAAAAATGTTTTTAGGGGCACCTGGGTGGCTTAGTTGGTTGAGCGTCCGACTTTCGCTTAGGTCATGATATCGCGGTTCGTGGGTTCGAGCCCCGCGTCGGGCTCTGTGCTGACTGCCAGCTCAGAGCCTGGAGCCTGTTTCAGTCTGTGACTCCCTCTCTCTCTGACCCTCCCCTGGTCACGCTGTCTCTCTCTCTCTCTTAGAAATAAATAAAACAAAAACAAAAGAAACAAAAAAATGTTTTTATTATTGAGAGACAGAGCATGAACAGGGGAGGGACAGAGAGGGTGAGGCACAGAATCTGAAGGAGGCTTCAGGCTCTGAGCTGTCAGCACAGAGCCCAACGCGGGGCTCGAACTCACAAACCCATGACCTTGTTGTGCCCGAATTGCGAGTCCCCAGAGACCTCCAAGGAGCCGACACTGATGCAAGTACATAAGGGTCTTTATTACAAGCTCGAGCAGGGGCTCACCCATCTACTGGCACAGTGGCAGCAGGGTGAAGCCCCAAACAATAGCAAGCAGGGTTTTTATGGGGTAAG
Organism: Hyaena hyaena; assembly: GCF_003009895.1. Lineage (NCBI taxonomy): Eukaryota > Metazoa > Chordata > Mammalia > Carnivora > Hyaenidae > Hyaena > Hyaena hyaena. The sequence goes on along the minus strand of NW_024080951.1, from coordinate 2,004,860 downwards.
GGATGGGGGTGTTACAGTGCACACGTTGTACATATTGCATCATCACATTAAGCACCAATCATAATTGTACAGCACCGATGGTAACAGTTTTGACCATTCAGTGTCTGTGAGGTGTCCGTTACTTTTGGCGGGACCCAATCATGACCTTTGAGAATCCTTTGAAAATGACCAATTATGAGGTGAGCTCAAAGGGCCTATGTGGGGTTTAGACAAGCTGTGAGAGATTGGCTAGTTTGTACAAAGTAACTACCTGCAGTTCCCAGCCCTGACTCGGACCACAGGAATGTTACACATTTCTTTTGATTGACTGGTCCTAGGGTGTCTTCAGCTGAAGCTTTTCCTGGAACTGGGGCTACATGCAGCCCGGGTTGCTCTTAATGGAGGACTTAATTTCAGGCTCCTCAACCTGAGTTGAAGTCAGATACTTAACTGACTGAGCCACCCAGGGGCCCCTCCCTGGTATAAATCCTTACTTAACATAAAGGATCAAATTTGATGGCTGTGAATATCTCTTCTCTTTCAGGGTGAAATGTGGGTTTGAAGACTCCATGGGCACATTTCTAAATCAAAACTGCGGGTTAACACAGCTGTCCAGGAAAACCCAGATTAATATATGAAAAAGAAATAAAACTGAGAAGGAAAGCCAGCAAGAGCATATAAAAAAAGGCCAGCCAGATGTCCTAGGATAGATAGCTCCCTTGCACGCTTTTGGCTTCTGTAATCTTGTTTGCCTCTTGCATCAGCCAATAGTCCACACTCCCCGCCCCACCCACCCGGTGCAGTCAATAGAAAGTTTCCAAGTACCCGGAAGCTGGCCAGGCATAAAAGAAGGCCAGCACCGGGGCACCTGGGTGGCTCAGTCAGTTAAGCGTCCGACTTAGGCTCAGGTCACGATCTCACAGTTTGTGGGTTCGAGCCCCGCATCGGGCTCTGTGCTGACAGCTAGCTCAGAGCCTGGAGCCTGTTTCGGATTCTGTACCTCCCTCTGCCTCTGGCCCTCCCCTGCTCACACTGTCTCTCTCAGAAATAAATAAAACGTTTTTTTAAAAAAAAAAAAAGGCCAGCACCAGAGCTCAGGGCTCAGCCTCTGGAGGTGACTCCACTGGGTCAGCAAAAGTGCGAAATTAACAGTCTTGTCTGATTCCCCGAGTGCATGTCACTTGTCTCTTCTTGGGCACTGAGTATTTGGTGTGACAAAACAAGAATACTGAAATGCATGGTGTCTAAAGGGTGTCTTTCTATCTGATCCACGCCCCCCCCCCCAACCCGTGTGGGGCGTCGATCTGGGAGAAGCGGGTGATGCTGGAGGTGAAAGAATGCCCCTGAGGCAGAATGAAGGCAAGAGAAGTTTATTGAAAATGTGGCCAGGGAACAGGGGGGTCAGGACAGCCAAAGGGAGGGGGTCTGGCACAAGGTAGTAGGAGGGGCCGGTATTAGAAGAAGAGGAGAAACTATGGTGATGTATGGAGTTCTCCCCCCCTTTTTTTGTAACTGTGGTTGTAAGTATCCCCTTGGCCATTTAGGGGCTATGGCTATTTTGGCGTGTGTCCCTGGATGGGCCTGTCCGTGTTCAGCCAGGTGGGCACTGCGGCCCTGTAATGGTTCTACAATGTTGCTTTAGCAGTCGCGCGCCCTGCGCCCTGAGCCATCGACACAGCTAGATCAGGAGGCTTGCCCAAGCTTTCCTGGTGTCGCAGGAGAATGTTGTTTGCTTCTTTAAATCTCTGCCTTCAAATTCCTGGCCAACTTCCTGAAAGGTTGCATCCTGGAAACTACCTTTTCCTCTTCTCCATATGAGTGCGCACCACCCGATCTTTAGGAGTTCCGGAAACGGCCCTTAATGAGTCTTCGTTCAAAGGAGGTAGAACCTGGACTCAGCTGAAGCCCTTTCGTAGGGACTCTGGCCACTTCCGGGAGGAGTGCCTCCCGGCGGTCTGGTGGTCTGGTGTGTGGCTCTTCAGGCTGAAACACTCGTCATCTGATACAGATTAAATAAGGGACTAATTGGCACTGCTAAACTAACTTCATTTTTGGATGAATTTTCTTCTTCTTTTTTTTTCTAAGCATCTCAAAAGCCTCTTCTCTAAATGATTCTCGAGAACCCTCACAGAGAAAAATTAGTCTCTTAACTATAATAGGGGTGGGCTCCGGTCCAGGTTTATCACCATTCTGTGTCTTTTAGAACAATCTCTGTGTCTCCCAGTATTGAAAACTACAATCTAAGTTTAGTTTAATTCCATCTAATTGCTTTTCAGTACAGCATTCTAGAAACAACCAAGAAAAAGAGAATGAAGAAGGAAATCAAACTCCTTTGCCTATGTCAAAACAATAAGCTTAAAAATAATTTCAGACACGTGCAAATGGGATAATTAAAATATTTGTCAAAATCAATGTGACAATTCTAACATTATCAGCTTGAAATATCATAACTTGCTCAGAGGGGATAAACTTCTTTTTCCTTTTTGTTCCTTCCTTCCGTCCTTTCTTTTCTTTTTATTTCTTTTCTCTTCTTTCTCTTCTCTTTTTCTTTCTTTCTTTCTTTCTTTCTTTCTTTCTTTCTTTCTTTCTTTCTTTCTTTCTTTCTTTGTACATAAACAATAATGATTATTATGGGTCTCAAATGTGCACCAAACATTAGGCTGGACTTTTTAGAGGCACTAACTTAGTCTCATAAAGCCTTTTCAAAGTAGATGTTGTTCTCCCCATTTTACAGATGTGGAAACTGAGCCTCAGAGATGGTAGCTCACTGGGTCAATAGATGGTAAGGACACTTGAGGCCCTGGCTGCCTACCTCCAAAGCACACATCCTTCCTGTTAACCCAACTGTCTTTTTAACCAAATCTAACAACCGTGGCAACAAGAATGATAACTCAAGATCAAGTATTTGGAAGCACAATTGTCTACATATATTGTATACTTTTTAACACTTTATCCACAGAAGGTTTTTGAGGGTCTACATCAGCACTATCTCGAGGTTTTCTGCAATGGTGTACCTTGGTACCACCCAGTCGTACAGTCAAGGGCCACACCTTGAACCCTGGAAATGTAGTTTGTGTGACTGAGAATCTCAATTTTAATTTTATTTTAATTTTAATTAATTTTAATTTCAACCTGTTAAAAAGAAAATCGCAGGCTCAACCTCATATCTCTTAGGCCAAGTCACCAAAATTAATACCTAATGTCATTGCAATAAATCTTAACCGGTCAGTCAGGAATTTTCTGCTCTGGTCATTACAATGAGGTAATGGATCTCCTGGGCCTTTTCCACCCCCTCCGACCCCCAAAGGGAAGATGAGGTAATCTGCGTGAAAAGTCCTGGCTCTTTCCCCCAAGGGCATGTGACCTAGCCTGAAATAATCTTTTCTTTTCTTTTCCTAGTAACTTCCTTAGCCTACCCTCTCTGTCTTGTAAAAATCTATTTTGTAAGCCTCCTCCTCTGAGCTCCTCTCTACTAGCTAGAGTGAATGCTGCCCCATTCACGGATCACCTAATAAAGCCAAATAGATCTTCAAATTTCCTAGGCTGAATTTTTCTTCTTTCTTTCTTTTTTATTTTTTTAAGTGTTTATTTTTGAGAAAGAGAGAGACAGAGCGCGAACAGAGGAGGGGCAGAGAGAGGAGACACAGAGTCTGAAGCAGTCGTCAGGCTCCGAGCTGTCAGCACAGAGCCCGATGCGGGCTTGAACTCAACTAACCATGAGATCATGACCTGAGCCGAATTATGACTCATAATTGACTGAGCCACCCGGATACGCCAGTTTTTGTTCTTTGACACATTTAAATAACCACTTGTGATGTGGTGGTTCCCAGGGAACAGGGATGCAGGAGCTCTTGGCTCTGGAGTGCCAAACAGACCAGGTCCAGCCACTCGCTGCTGACAAAATCTGAAGGCAGAGACAAAGGAGGTGGTGGAACAAGAAATGAGTTTGTTTCAGTGAGGCCAGCACTGGGAAGACAGCAGGCTAGTGTCTCAAAGACCCTCCAAAGGACTGAAAATACTTCTGGGTTTACGTCAGCAGAACGTTTGACAAAGGTCAATGGGTACGTGCCCCTGGGCTTGAAGGTCAGGTTGATCATTGTCTTGGGTTCAGTCACGAGGGGTCTTGTTGGCTCAGGGCAGCCCCTCCTGCTCAAGGGGTAGATTTGATTCCCATCAGGGGATGCTTGCCTGCCGGGTCTTTCTCCTGAACTAAGAGAGAAGATGGAAATTAGAATTTAGCCTATTAGAAAGTTAGAGGTCAAATGGCATGGTTGAAATCCTCCTTCAAGGCTAGACAGCACACATGTCTTACGTGTTTGTAATTGCAATGCTTACAGACACGTAGTAAAGGAGAAAATGTTAATGTGAACATAATATCAATGTTGATTTTTCCCCCTTATTAGCATTAAGGAAATTTCTGGAAAATAGGGGAGGCTTGCCTGGAGGCATGTATACTATGGATTGAGAGTTGCTTCTCTTCTTGAGTTCCTACATGTCGTCACCACCCAGATGGATGTGGGACACAATTTTAATTCTCCTGTTTGTATTGATCTCTCCATTCTATAATCCTCACGTCTACAAGGGCACACCTTATTGGAAATGTAGAAAAACACTTATTTTGGCAAATTTAAATATGACAAAGGAAAGGATTTTTTTTCTGTTTCCAATTTTGCTTTTACACGCACATATATTTATCTATACATGCATGCATACATATATATTGCTTTCCTGAAAGAACATTCTTACGTTGTGAGCATACAATCCAGATTATGGCCAATGATTCCTTAGTTCTTCTCAAAACAAAGCCTTTCAGAGATAATGACTTCTGTTGTTGTTTACTCTATGCCATATGATGGTACAAAGAAGTTTGACCTCCAAAATGTTATCAGAGAAACTCTGACCCATATTCACTCAGACAGATCATGGTTCCCCTCTATAGGGGAGGTGATTTCTGTCCCATGCAGATCACTTCATGAATTTTGTGTTCAACTGTTATGTGTGTGGGCTCTGTCAACCAAGAAAGAATTCACTGAAAATGTAACCCAATAGGTATGTATTTGGACAATGAGAATCGCAATTGGCGAGCCCCAGGTTGTGGTAGAAACCTGAGTTCTGTTCTGAGGGAGACAAGGAGAGGGCAGAGATGGAAAAGTGAAAGGCCATGAGTGCAGCTCTCATGCAGAACAGGGAATGAAACTAGATTAACAGGAATTGGTTGGGTTATTATGCAAAGGAAGGGTCAAAGGTTGTCAGATCACCTTGGCTCCTTTGGAAGTGAAGAATGCCAGTCATTCAGGTACGTCCATGAGGAGGGAGTTCAGTCCAGGCTGAGGGCTTAGAGATGGCAAAAGGTCATGGTTCCTCCCATGAGGATGTGCATGAATTCCTTCTCCCTGGTGGCCTCCCATCCCTATTTCAAGGAGGTTCTTTTAGGGAGGCTTGTGTGCTCCATTTTGAAATCTCCTTTCATACCTGCTAATGTCTCATAGCTGTCCCTTCTCCAAAGAGTGGCCCTTGGACAAATGGAAACCCCCAGCCTAGGAGGCTGATTATGCCCTCCTCCACTGACTTCACCCCCATCTGGTAGGTGATGATGGACTGACAGAGGAGCAGGGCACAGAAGGGCAACCTTCTTGCTCAATGTGGGACCAATTTCATGGTACAGTTCCTGCTCCGGACCTCTGCATGGGATCAGGCTGGGGACAGAGCACATCCTTGACAAACCACAGGCATCCCCATCTCGGGTCCTGCCACTAAGGAACTTGGCTTAAGACACCATCTCGAGACCCTGAATTATTTGAAAACCAAGAAGTTATATGCCAACGTCTAGACTAACATGACCCTCCTCAGAAAAACCTAGGAGGCATTGTCACTAATAAGCTTTGAGAAACAATAAACTTTTTTTTTCTCTTCTGTGCATAACTTCTATCCAAGATATTCCCAAGGCAAAAAGAGTTATGCCATATCACCACAGCCTAGATTTGGAACGCAAACCCAACTGCAAAATAGAGTCCGTCACTTCTGCCAAGTTCATCAGTCCAAATGGCAATGGCTACAATGCGATGTAGAAAGGGAGATTTTTCAGAAGGTGATTCTTTCAGATTTTGTTTGAGTAGACAAAGAGGAGAAAGAGCATAAGGAAGCGAAAAGATAAGGTAGTTTCAACATAGAAGGTGATGGTAACCATGACTCATTTCTTAAGCATGCACAGGAACATAGAAATAGGAGAAGATGGGTTAGGTCAGAAGAAAAGGATCATGTATCCTGCATGTCTTTTATTGGCCCTAGTCCTGCTGAATGGCAAACAAGAATAACAAAAGCTTTCACTTAGACTACACAATGATTTTGTAGAAAACAAAGCCTTACTTTATTCATTCCTAATGGAAAGAAAACCAGGATACTCCTATTTGCTGTTTAGCTTTTTTCTACCCCTCTAGGCAAATTTAGACGGAAGCCAAATTAAAATCAAACTTTGTCATTGTGATTGTGGACTCTGAGAAGCAGGGGGAATTTGGCTGACTTGAAATGCTGAAGTCAGTGATCTGGGACTGTCTGGCTTGACCCTCTCCCCGGGGCAAGATGCCTCCAGACGGACCACCTGTGTTCCAGAACATGGCTGTTTTCTCTGAGCAAGGATGGAGCTACCTTGCCAACAGGGACTTCTCTTTTATTCCTTTTCCTGGACTTCTTTGGCCAGCTCCCTTCTTTCTGATTACTGTATTTTGTATGTTTTTCCTATAACAATATTTCCATCCTGTCCAACTTTTTATTCCATCAAAGATATATGATCATTGTAAGACCTTTGGGCAAGGCAAAGCTTCCTATGACTTAGAGATCATCTCTGAGCAATGGAAGCAGAAGGTATACTTTGCAGTGAGGATAACAAGTGTGTATGGAATTGAGGATGCTGCTCACAGCGTTAAGAGAGGATTCTCTTCCTCCTGCCCTTAAATATGTTTTTTACATCAGGTTTAGCAAACTTTTTCTTTAAGTAGGCAGAAAGTAAGTAATTAGGCTTTGTGGGTCACATGGTCTCTATCACAACTACTCAGTCTTGGCTGTTGTAGTGCTAAAAGGGCTATAGATGCTATGTAGATGAATGGGTGTGGCTGTGTTCTAATAAAACTTTATTCATAAAAACAGACCACATGTCATATTGGACCTATGGGCCTTAGTTTGCCAACCTGTTTTCTACTTCATCATTTAAAATGGCTCCAGAGTAAAACATTAATTTTATCATTATGAAATTTTTAATTGAAGTAGAGTTGAGACCCTATGAAGTATTATGAAAGTTTTATTTTCTAGTTAAACCATTTAAAAATGCTTCTTTCCTTGGGGCGGCTGGGTGGCACAGTTGGTTGAGCATCCAACTTCAGCTCAGGTCAAGGTCTTGCAGTTTTTGCGTTTGAACCTCCAGTCAGGCTCTGTGTTGACTACCTGGAGCCTGCTTTGAATTCTGTGTCTCCCTCTCTGCCCCTCCCCCACTCGCACTCTGTCTGTCTGTCTCTCTCTCTCTCTCAAAAATAAGCAAACATTAAAAAAATAAAAATGCTTCTCTCCGTAGCTTCCAAAATACCCATTTTGTTTAATATCTGGATCAATTTATAAATAATTGCTTGATATCATTGCTGGAAGTGCAAGATGCATGAGAAAGGGAACACATTTTCTGCCTGCAAATATTAACATCGCATTTATTGAGGCAGAACATTCCCAGTGACCCAGCCATTCCTGTTCTCAGTGTATGCTCACCACGTGTTCACTAAATGGCATGTGCAGGAATATTTATCCACGGCAGAACTCAGTAATATCCCAAAACTGAAAGCAATCCAAATATCCACAGTGGAGAGAGGATAAATGCAGTTTTGTCTCTCCTATCATAAAATATTGTACGGCAATGAGAATGAGTAACACACAACGTGTGGATGGAGCTCACAAACTGTGCCGAGGGGAAGAAAAAGAACATACAGTTTGGTTCCATTTTTGCAAAGTTCAACAACGAACCCATAATGTTGACAGCAGAATAGTGATTTCATTTGGGAGAGGGGTGGTCAGTGACTGAGCAGGGCATGAGAGGTTCCTGGGGTGTTGGCAATATTATAATTCTTAATCGGAGTGCTGATTTCACACATAAATTCAGTTTTGTATGAGTATATTTCATTTTATTTTTAAATCACGGCAGCCATAATAACAAATGACCTTTACTAAAAGGCAACCATGTGCCAGGCACTGTGTTCAGCACTGTATATATTTTGTCTCAATTAGCCTTCACAAAACTCATAGGTGGTTTCTCAGTCTCATTTAATAGTGAAAACAAGGCTCAGAGAGGTTAAGGAACATGCTCAAAGTCACACAGCTAGTAGGTGGCCAAGCTATAGTCTACTGCCTTGATATCTTACAAACAGACACCAGAATAAACCACAGCTTTATGAAATCAGTCACTGGATTGGATATCATAGGGGGAGAGTGGTGTGAGATTTCATGGAGGTAGAATTCCGTGAGATGAGTAAGAGCTGAGCTGTTTGAACCACAAGTGGAAAGAGGAGGTTGAGCACGTAAAGCTAGGACATTGAAACATCTAGATGCATCCCCTCCATTTTGTGCCACCACCAGGCAAACAGATGGACTGCCAATAGAAAGTCATTGGGTCCAAATCAAAATCACAGTAGCTCAAGCATGGCTCACCAGCAAAGGGCTGGTTTTCTTCTGGGAGTGACATATTGTTCCAGAATGAATCCATGGCCTTGACTGTCACGTTTGAGATCAAAACAGATGGAGAAAGATCTCAGAGCCTTGCCTGTGAGTGATAAGTAGAGGGGAAACCAAGGACCTCAGTTAATGAGCCTTCTCTAGGACTATTGTGAATCTGTTCTTCCCTTCCTGTGTAGCCTCCTGCTAACACTTACTGGAGATTTGCCATTAGCAAGCCCAGCGCTAGGCACTGCAACATCTTATTTTTTAAAAGGCTGGGTTCAGTATAACCTGATTCATGTCATAAGCTTATAAAATTATTCCTATGTCCCCAAACAGAGATAGGAGAATCTATGTCCCTAAAAGAAATACTACAAAGATTAAGAGCTTTCAAATAAAGCCCATTTCCAGCACAGACATGTGAGTGTTTGAAACATTATCCGAGTCCCTGAAGGTACCAATAAACTTTTATATGAAGGAAACAATGTAGATACTAGAAGATCTATGCTATAACATTTTATGTTTTATTTAGCTGTAGTACATAAACTCCCCCAGGCCCCACAGAGGAACCCGGGTGGGCTCTGGCTTGCAGCATTTAAAGGGATTCTCAGATATTCATCTTAGCCATCCCAGAGCACTGCTTTCGCCCTCCATTAGAGTTACTTTTGGCTCTGGGGAATTTGTGATCGCTGCTTTCAAAATACTCTTTGCAAAATTCAGCGACGTAAAAATTATACAAGAGCTAATTATTTCTGAGAGAAGTGAGTCAGCTATGTTCTCCATCATAATTGCGCATAGGAATCTGGTGCTAAATACCTTCTCTTTTATACCAGTTTTGTTTCTGTATGTATATGCTGGCAAAGAGATAGCTATTACAGTTGTAAATTGTGCCTGATACTGAGATTAATAGCTATAAAAATAGTGCTCGAGGGAATTAGGGGTCTGGTTTAACCATCTCTGTAATGTTCCTACTCCAAGAGCAATATTTCATGGGTATTGTAAAATTTATAAGCCTAGATTCATGAAGTCTGCATGGTTCCAAGCAGGCAAGATGGGAAGTTTATTTCCAGCATCCAGTGTCTAATAGGGGTACACCAGGTGTCACAATAAACACACTACCAGTGTTTGTAGAAGCTGAACTCAGTGCTGGGTCTTGGAGCCCACACTCAAGGTGAAGAAGAATATCAATTGAAAACTGTTCTTCCCCTTCAACAATCCCTCAGGAGGGCAGAGGGAGGGTGGGCGATGGTGGAGGAGGAAGAGGTCACATCATTGAAATTGCCACTTCATTAATCCCACCCCCACGGGCTAGACGGAAAGAGGAGAATGAAGAGCCACTGAAGCGCTGAAGGCAGACACCATCCCTCTGCTGGTGTGTTGGAGACACCAGCTGTAATGAGGGTATCATTAAATTTCCAGGAATTTCATGAGTCTGTTGTTAAACACAGCCATTATTACAAGTGGAATTCAATGCAATAAAATGTATTTAAAACAAAGTTAATAAATGCTCAAAACTCTTTGTTTCCTAATTTCGCAATCACCTATGTCCTGCAGCTATTTTTTTTTTTTGCCTCTTTTACCTATGATGGGAGGCTGCACCTGTGTGTTCTGTACACCTCTGCTCCCCTCCAAGTTGGCCATGTTGCGGTGAGAGCTTGGAGCTGTCCATGGTTTGGGTGCTGACTCCACAGACGCTGGCCAGTGCTAACTATACCAAGGTGTGTGTGTTTTGTTTCGTGTTTTGGAAGGCCAATTGTTAAACATGTACCAGCCACCATAACCGGAACCTGGGGTGTTTTGTTACCACCCTGCTCGCACCTTCTCTACCCGCCCCCTCCCTTCACTGCCATAAATAATTCCCCTCAACTGCCATTCTCTGGCTTATCTTTCTTCAAACAATTGGAATATGCTTTCCTGATGTAGATCAAGGGGAACCAAAATCAAAGGTGACCCTTCACAGTGCATAAAATTCCCTTAATTGTGTGTTGTCATCCCAAGGTGCATATGCTCTGCCCCTGTTGCCCTGCCATTCCAGTGTCCTGGAGAGCCTCAGACCACACACTTTGGGCAAGAGGAGGAGGGAGAACAGGGTCCAGCAGAAGACACAGGAGTATGGGAATCAGAAACTCCGGATTGGAGTCCATGATCTGTCACTTTTTAACCTGCATCTCTTGAAAAGTCAGAAACTTCATAAATCCTTTCAAGAGGGGGGATGAGGATGATATCTTCCTTGGTTACTTTGTGGAGTTGCCAGGAGCTTCCCTGAAGTCAAATGTATATATGTAAGAAGATACTTCATAGGGGCGCCTGGGTGGCTCAGTCAGTTAAGCGTCCGACTTTGGCTCAGGTCATGATCTCACAGTTTGTGGGTTCCAGCCCCGCATCGGGCTCTGTGCTGACAGCTAGCTCAGAGCCTGGAGCCTAGTTCGGATTCTGTGTCTCCCTCTCTCTCTGACCTTCCTATGCTCATGCTCTCTCTCTCTCTCTCTCTCTCTCTCTCTCTCAGCAATTAAAAAAAAAGGTACTTTGTAAGCTATCAAGTGTTGCATAATGGGCTCTTGACTCCTTGTATTACTGGGTCTTCAAAAAGCCCCTCTTAAGAAGTACTTTTTTAATACTTAACAGGGATAATACACTAACAAAAGTATCTTTACTGTCATAGGACTCTAGACCTGAAGCACTCTTTCAGATCATCTATTCGTTCAATGTTCTAACTTAGGAAAAGTTTAGGGAACTTAACAAAATTTCACACAAGCTGTAAGAACAAGAATATTAAAGCCAGATCTGCCCCCAAACTATGCCTTCTCAGAAGCTTTAACCCAAACAGAAGGGCTTATTTGGGCATCTTTGGGTTTATTTAGAGCAAAGACCCACTCAAGGCAAATAGGAGGAGAGGGTATGTTCTTAAATACATGTGGGTGGTTAAGAAAGCAGCACATGGAGATCACAGCAATGCTGATAATAGTGGTTTATTGCTTTGTGTGTGTCACGTCTTATTCCACTGGATTTTTACAACAAACCTGTAAAGTCTCCACTCCATTTTACAGATGAGGAGACAGAGGCTTAGTTAGACAGGATAAGTATTTGTAGGACCACATGGCTAGTGCCATGCCAAGCTACAGGATGAACTTGGATCTGTCTAACCCCAGAGCCTGTGCTCATAACTTGTATGACAGGTTCTTCCAAGAACTCAAACTACAAGACAACTGGTCCTGTGAGAACAAAGCAGGGAGGGGTTTCCTGAATTGCACAGGGATGTAAAGTCAGTCTCCCTTGTGATATCTGCTTCTCTCTCTGCCTCTGTGCTGTCCTATGCACCCTGGCTCCTAACTTTAGCTTGCCTGTAGACCATGGTGGTGACTCCGGCCCCAGCTGGACATGTCCTTCTATTAGCTCTGTCTCTGAACTTTCTAGTTCCAAACTGCCAAGAGTACATTCACATTGGCCCAGTCTCTCTTTTCCAGCCAGGCCATGTGCCATGACACTTGCAGTCTTTGGCTTGGGTCTCTACTGCTGGTCCAATCCACTGGGAGCATGCAGCCTAGATTAGCATGTCTAGAACATTTGTCCTTTTATTTATTTATTTATTTATTTATTTATTTATTTATAAGTTTACTTATTTATTTATTTAGAGAGAATGTGTGGGAGGGACATAGAGAGAAGGAGAGAGAGAATCCCAAGCAGGCTCCTCACTGCCAGTGAAGAGCCCAACCTGGGGCTCAATCTTAGGAACTGTGAGGTCAGGCCAAAACCAAGAACGAGATGCTTAACTGACTCAGCCACCTGGGTGCCCCACTGAACATTCATCCTTTTATAATTTGACCTCCTAGAACCTCTTACAATCTTCCTTGTTTAATAGCTATTTGTGTCATCACTGTGTCTTCTCTACTAGACAGCAGGGGCCATGAGCACAGAATCTGTGTCTGAATCAGCTTTGTGTGTCAGCATGTAGCACTAGCAGGTAGGCCAGAGGAGTTGGCTGAAGAAATGAACTTTATCATTTGGCAAATGGAGAGGCCAGATCTACAATGGTAAAGAGAAGCATATAATTTAGGTACTAATCCAGAGAATTGAAATGTTTACTACTTTGCCTTAATTCCATATTTCAGAGGAAGTATAAAATCTGTGGTCTTTATTATTTATATTGTTAGGTCCACTTTCAATTTCATTTGGCTAGTATCCACTTGACACAGGACATGGAGAGCAAGGATACTTTTTTGGCAATAGGAACTGAGTATATCAATGACCCAAAAAATGAGAACCTCTAGTGTTTCCTGGCCCATATGTCATTCTGGACCTAGCCTTGCTAGTGTTCATCACATCCAGTTCTTCCCTCCTTCCTAGGCACATAGGAAGTTCTTCCCATCCCTCCCAGTTGTGTTGGGACCATGTGACTAGTTAGACCAGTGCTCTGGGCAGAGGTGAAGCAAGTCACTTCTAGCTGGGAGTAGACAGGGGTGGCTGTGAATTTTCTATGCCCCTTCTCTTTCCACCACAGCAGTGGTAGAGGGCCACATGTTGAGATGGCAAAGCCACAGGACAGATCACCATGGGCAGATACCCTGAGGAGCCATCTGACTTGCATTTTACTTTGTATGAGTAAGAAATAAAGTGAGAAAATACATACATAGCATGCTTTCTATTATTTCATAGTTCCTCCATTTCTCTCCCATGTCTACCATGTTTCAACCTCTCATGATATCGCCCAATGGAGCAATCTTCCCTGAGTCTTTAACCAGCACATTGCTACACATCTACTTCCAACTTCATTGGATTGAGTTAAAAATGAACTGAATTAAATTAGAAGATGAGGGAGAGCTGAGAGCAGCTCTGGTAATGGTCAGCCTCAACGAACCCTAGACGTGAGTCAATATGGCCACGCACTGTTTCTGCAGTGCCCACTGTGGCGAATGGTGCAGGGACATTCAACATCTACTTTCTTCCTCACCATGACTTTGGAGCAATGTATTGGTCTGGATGCACATCAGGAAGTGTTTGATGTGTGCCTTTACCTGAGCCAAGGTTCCTAGCCCAATGTGGATTCTCGGGATGAAATAACAGCGTATAATCCAATGATTCTGGTTTTCATTTTATTTGTCATTTAGAAATGATCCTCTAAAATCCAAGAGACTGAAGTTCAGGGTTTTATCCCACATGATTTCAGAGAATGTCTAAGATATGTAGGGTAAAAGTTAGTTACTGAAAAAGAGTACGTGTGTGTTAGTTTCAAGAAGACTAGATGTTCCTTAAAAGTCTCACTTGATGTATTGAGATAGTTCCCCTCTCAGAGTATTCCACAATTTTTGGAATGATTCTAGGTAGTTCCAAAAAATGAGCCTAGCTCAGCAAATTTAATTTCAAGAAAAACTTAGACTTCTCGTCTATTCCCCAAATAGAGATAGAAAAATTTCCTGTGGGAAATGGCATGTTTGAAACAAGTGGGGAAAAGCAAAATAAAGTTCTATTAAAAAGCAAAACTAAAGTTCTCTGGGCTTTAATTAAATCAGATATCAGGGGGAAGCCCTTGGTAAGTGACCGCCTTCAAGTGGTCATCAAAAGGAATCCAGATGCCTCTGTACCTCTGAACAACCTCCCCCAGCCACAGTACTGACAAACCTGTGCTCAGAGCTGGCCCCATATCATCTCTAAAATGGCACTAAAGATGGGTCACGTCAGGGGTTTGTCTGTCAAAATCCTAACCACTACTTAACTGGGTAAACTGGAGGGAATGCCAGGAGAGGGGCCAGAAGTGCCCTCGGATTATCAGTGAACTGAAAACATTCTTCTAGGACGTGGGAGTGCCTGCTCGCTCCTCAGGGTTTCACTGGGCAGGTGAGTTCATCTTCCAAAGAGTACCCTTTTCATATATGTTCAAGATGGGACTACCGTTTTCAATTAGAAAGTAGCAAAAACCCAAAGCTTTTCTCCCCGATTTGAAGCCTTGAAGCCCTCAGCCAGTGGGTTTGGAAGAAAGGCGTTGAGGTTATCATTTCCACAGAATGCACTGGACTCGGGCAACATTGAAGTCCACGTCCACCAGAATTCTGAGCAGAAGCGTGAGCCCTTCTCTCACTGTGCTGGGAACTTCTCTCTGCTCTGTCTGCCCAGAGAGAGTAGAGCTAACTCCATGTGAGTTTGAGAATCCAGTGGCTGGGATAACACTGAAGCAGAGCACTTTGCAGGCTTGGGGTCTAATGAAAAATGCAATATCCTGCCTCAGTCCCCCATTTCCTTTGTGTGTTGATGAGAATCCATGTTTACAGAGAAGCTTCTGTCTGCTTTGGCTCCAGGCAGCTGCCTATGTTCCCTCCTCCTAGGGAGGGGTTGGCTGTCTGAAGAGAGAGATAAATCGGCACGGGGCTCAAGCCCCGACTCTTACAAGCCCGACAGAATTTTTCTACACGATATCTTCTGAAAATTCCTTCAGAAAGAGTCTGTTTGGTCTTCTTGTACATTTCCCTGTTCACATTTCTGTGCAGATAGAGGGGAGTAGAGACGATCGATGTCCAAATTGCCCAGAGAGACCCCACATCTAGAACTGGAGCTGCTTGTGAACCTGAGCTGTCAGCAACTTTTTTCCAGTATTGAACCAGAAGCTCTCATATTCTCGCCTGAAATATTTTATTATTATTTTTATTGAATTATAATTGACAGATGATACTCTGTTAGTTTCAGGTGTACTGCATAGTGATTAGATTTTTTTCCTGTTTATTTATTTATTTATTTTTGAGAAAGAGAGAGAGAGAGAGAGAGAATGAAGGAGGGGCAGAAAGAGAGAGAGAGAGAATCCCAAGCAAGCTCTGCACTGAGAGTGCAGAGCCCCAATGAGGGGCTTCAGGTCACCACCATGAGATCATGACCTGAGCCAAAGTCAGATGCTTAACTGACTGAGCCATCCAGGCATTCCCCCATTGGATTTTTTTAAAGGATAAATTTTTTTTTTTTTTTAGTAAACTCTACCTTCAACACAGGGATTGAAGTCATGACCCCGAGATCAAGAGTCAGTTGCCAGCCAGAAGCCACTGTGATTAGACATTTTTATATACTACAATGTGATCACCTCCAAAGATCTAGCAGAAAGCAGAGACTAGTCTGTCACTTTGAAAAGTGATTATGATATTAGCTACATTCCCTAGACTGTACTTGATATCCTTGTGACTTAATTTTGAAACTGGTTGTTTGCACCTCTTAATCCCCTTTACTTTACTTAATTTTGCCCTTCCCCTCCCTCCTCCCCTCTGGCAACCACCAGTCTGTTCTCTATCTATGAATCTTCAGGTGTTTTTGGTTACATTTTTAATTTTGTCTGTAGTGGGTGTCAACAAGTGAAAGCCATTCATGTGTGTTTAAGCCTCCTCCTTTATTGCTCTTCTACCTTTCTCTTCCCTTCCCCAAAGGTGGAATTCAGATGAATGCGCAATCAGAAATCATCACACATAGACTCCACTGTGAGCTGGAGGCAAGAAGATGAAACCAGAAAATGCTCAGCTCCATGGGTTCTCTCTCTGTTAGCCACGTTGTCTAATTAAACAGCTGATTGAGAGCATCCACCCACGTCTCCTACAGTGGATGTCGTGAAATCTAAGCACTAAACCACGGCTCTCTAGTTGAAAGATTTCCCACATGGTCTTAAGGGGTAAATAGCCTTTATCTTAACACAAATGCCTCTCCCTCCTGGTGCTAACTGCTGGGTTTCAATATGAAATACACTTTCGTGTCCTTTGTCCTTTGAGGACGTGGTGTTCATTGACCTACACAACATGCGTAGAATGCCAAGCGAAATCAGACCCAAGTGAGTGAAAATTACAAAACCAGCAATTCCCTTTCCTCTGGTCTGCCAGCACCAAGTGCCCACTCTCCCTGCGGTGTTAATAACTGAATATGAAATATTTAAATGGCTGCAAATTGCATCAATTAAATTTGTTTCCATTCCAAGTTGAGCTCAGACGGCTTGCATGTTTTGACCCTATGTCTTTTTATGTTTGATATACTTTCTTAATTAAAAAGTGCACAATGATTAAAACAAAAAACTATGGGTAACAGTAACATAAATGTTCCTTAAAGTACAAAATAAGAAAAATTAAGAAAAGAAAGGTTGAGGTAGGATTCTCCTGCGAGATAAAAACTTCATGTATTGCTGCTTCATTATTTTGTCAACATAACAAGCCATGGATCTAGGGCATGCTTCTTAATGCTAAAGTTGACCTTGATTTCTATCTCTAGGACATGCTGACCACTTGGTATGGCCAGGTTTTCAGAAGCAGAGCAAACATGTAAGACTGCCAAGAGCAGATAGTACAAAATGAGTTCTGAATACAGGTCACTTCCAGAGTTCAATGAGGTCTTGCAGAAAAGTAAATCCAGATCGGGCTTTCTCTTACTCAGTACTCTCCAACAGCTTCCCTTGCCTTTAACAAACCCAAGCCATCAACCACAGACCACAGGGCCCCACACATTCAGACCCCATTGTCTCCTTCTCTCCGACCTCAAAGCCTTTGCTCCTTTTTTTTTTAATTTAAAAAAAATTGTTCACTTTTGAGAGAGAGAGAGAGAGAGAGAGAAAGCATGAGCAGGGGAGAGGCAGAGAGAGAGGGAGACACAAAATCTGGAGCAGGCTCCGGGCTCTGAGCCGTCAGCACAGCTGAGATTTTTTCTGAGAACTCAGTCTGCCTCCCTTTGTCCCTTCCACTGATGGCAACGTGTCACCCTGCTTACCTCCGTTCCCTCATCACTAGTAAGGAGCCTCAGAGAGGGTCTTCTCTAAGGCTTCTCTACTTGTTTAATACATGTTTCTCCAGACTGAAAGAAGGCAAAGACTTCATTCACTTTGCTTCCTTTGAAGATCCAGAAGTTGCAACTTATGGTTGCCCAACCGTAAGTGAGCAATACAAGCACGAGATTAAATCAGCCTTGTTTCTAGGATGCTGCTGAAGAGTGTGCTGGTCTTATTTAGTGCCTTTTGTCCAAGCCTCTGGAGAGGCTTATACGTCTACCCAACTGGCCAACAAACACCGTGTATGTATATCCCAGCATCATGTGAATTGCAGAGTCCAACAGAATTTGACATTTAGATAATAATGGAATTCCTCTTTGGAATCCCTTGAGAAAATATTCTAAGAATGGCACTTAAGAGTGGCTGGAAATCATAGAAATGGGGTCGGTTGTTCAGACATTCAAATGATGCTGTGGGGGCACCTGGGTGGCTCAGTTGGTTAAGCGTCTGACTTCAGCTCAGGTCATGATCTCATGGTTTGTGGGTTTGAGTCCCGTGTCGGGCTCTGTGCTGACAGCTAGCTCAGAGCCTGGAGCCTGCTTCGGATTCTGTGTCTCCCCCTCTCTCTGACCCTCTCTTGCTCATGCTGTCTCTTTCTCTCTCAGAAATAAATAAAACATTAAAAAAAATTAAAAATGATGTTGTGTACCCTCCGTGAATGAGGCATGTGCTTTGACTTGTTTTCCTGCAGGGGAGGGAGACTCATTTGAGTTTATCTTTACCAGTTCCTTCAATTCTATTTCTCTTTCTGACCAGTGGTCAATGACTCAATGGTAGACGGGGTCCCTGGCAGGCATGAGAAAGCTGTGGGTGTTCTGAGATCCACAGGAGACAGGATAGTATGGCAAGAAAAAGGAAATTCTCGGGTGGCACATGGCCTGGGTTGAAGCCTGACTCCTTCGCTTACTAGCTGTGTGACTTTGGTCATATTCCTTAGCCTCTCCCTCCTTTAGTTTTCTGTCTATGAGACATAGACTAATAATAGCACACCAGCTTCTTAGCGGCATTCTAGAGTGAGTGAATGAATGTGTGTACAGCACTTAGAACAGTGCCTGGCACATAGGAAGTGCTGTGTTGTCTCCTATGCCTGCCCTTCAGGAATTTGCTGCCCAGGAAGGAAAAACAAGACACAAAGAGGAAAAAGTAATCAATTGTGACACATCTGACAGATGCCAAATGAATACTAGTGACCGGAAATATCATAGGACTGCAAAGAAATGAAAAGACCGCTCTGGGCTGGGTGCTTAGGAAAGACCTTCATGAGCTAAATTTTAGTCAACAGCGTCTTGAGACTTGGACACCAGTCTATCCCCCTGTTGGGGACAATTGATTGGGTTGGAGTATAATTTCCAGATTTTGATTATGAGGTCCCTGCCCGGTGCTTGGGATCACCAAGCTCCTACAAAGAGGTGGGTCAGATAGATCTGCTTTCAATGTCATTGTGCACACAGAACCTGACAGTAGAAGTCACATTGGCATTGTCACATTGACTGAAGATTTTATTTTATTTAAAAAATTTTTAATGTTTATTTACTTTTGACAGGGAGACAGAGCATGAGTGGGGGAGGGGCAGAGAGAGAGAGACACTGAATCCAAAGCAGGATCCAGGCTCCGAGCTCTCTGCACAGAGCCCAGTGTGGCACTCGAACTCAAGAGCCACGAGATCATGACCTGAGCGGAAGTCAGGCGCTTAAACCGACGGAGCCACCAGGCACCCCAAGAAGATTTCAGATTCATTTGTTTCAAGATCAATAATCAGTAGATGAAAGTGCTATTTGAGAAAAGGGTGATTTTCCCCCCTACTCTGTCAGCTAGCTGCTGGAAACCTGCCAGTTTGGGTTTTATTGTTCCAATGTCTAGGATTTCTTGGAGGTTGGCTTTTGTGCAGGGAGTTAGCAAATCTGATTTTTCTCTCTTGCCCAGTTAAAGAATAAGAAGGTAACACCTTGAATCATGTAAGGGATGCCTGTGTAGAATCATGGGGCTCCTGTCACTTCCACCTCCCTATCCGGCTCTCCTTCCCCTGGCTCTGAGCAGGCGCCTGCCCTGCTTACACTGTACCACCCAGACCTCAGCTCCGGCGACAGCTGCCCTCCTGTCTGGGGCTCCGACTGCTGGATACCAGAGGAGCAGAGGCTGGGAGGGGCTGCATCTTCTGAATTCCCTTCCATTTTAAGTCAGAGAGAACCTCCATCTGTTGGCTTCCTGGGTGTGGAGCCAGTCTTAATCATTTTACTGGAGTGTTTGCTGAGGTGTTTGATGATGGCTTCTTTGCTGTTGGAAGACAAGAGCCAGAGGCGTTTGCCTGGAGAATTCCATCTGCGGAATGGAGTCTCTGTTAGGGACGGTTTGTTAACTATGCTACATGCGCGCGCGCGCACACACACACATACATGTGAGTATAGATGTGAGTATACATATTTCTTTTCTACCCAAATGTTGAATGTTCTGTTAAGTCATCTGATGAAATGGTACCTCAGAGGGAAAAAGAAAGATTGTCTCTTATTACAGGCTGTTTCCATGGTAGCTCAATACCCTCGGGCAGCCCTCTAATGATGAGTTATTACTTTTCAGCTAAAACACATTGTAGGGAACTGATTAATAATATAACTTGCATAGCAAAACAACAGGTTAATTTTTCTTTCATTTATTCTCAGATGTGAACACACCCTGATGTATGCAATAATTTATCTCAACATCTGACTCACTCATCTTAACTCGTTCTTCGTGGAGTTAACAAAGGAGGTGAAAAGGAGGATATATGGACCCTCAGGGAGTCCCTCGGGCAAAATATGTAGGTGGCATCTCTGATATGCCCTAAGAAGGAGTGTTCTAACCAGGAAAGTCCCGGGAAAACCGCCAGCCCAAGGATTCTAGCAGCAGCTATATTATGTCAGATGTGATCGGACCCATGGTACATCTTGAGCTCAGTATCGGAACTGTTATTACAAAATGGCTTGGCTGTTTACAAGGGCTTCTGGGAGGAAATGTGCCTGACATGATGAGAAATTCTTTTCCCTGAAGGAGTGACCAAATCTCTGTGGTTTGACCAGACAGCCAAGATGGCCCAGGGCCCTTAGAAGAATCGCCTATGTGAGAGAGGGTGGTGACAGGGGTTAATACAGCCTGCAGCCCCGGACAAGGTAACCCGGGGCCAAACAGCTAAAGGGCTTATGGAATTCTCTCTCCGGAATTGGGAATGTATTTGGTAGCTCAAGAGGTTAAATCCCTAGATTTCATGCTGTTTCTACATTCCTAGGATGCCTTTCTCCCCTGCCTTAGAGTCCTATTTCCCCAGGCAAGCCAAGACTTAGGGAAAGACCATCCCACAAATATTATCCACAAAGAAAAATAATTAAGAAGAGTATTTCACATGGTGACATGGGGATAGAAAATGTAAATCTCCCAAATGCACAGAAATCAGATTATCATCTTCAATGTAAAGTAAAGATTTTCCAGCCACATATTCATCAGATATAAGAAAAATATATGAGATAATAAACAGATAGAATTATAACAAATAACTAGGTTATTTTTCATCTTCTGCCCTGGAGTTGCTAATATATGAAAGTTGAAAAACAAATGTAAGTCTGAGGCAATTTTCTTAGTTACTAACAGCATGTATTCCAAAACTGATTATACACACACACACACACACACACACACACACACACACACACATACACAATATATAAATATATATTTATAAATATAAATCAATATATAAATATATATGTAAATATATATAGCTCAAAGAGAAAATTGGAGAATAGAAACATGTAATATTCTATTAGTAAATTTATTTACATCATAATCCAGTTCAATCAATTTAAAATTCAAGAGTAAACCAATAGATAAATCGAGACATTTGTTAATAGGTAATGTTTTAATTGGCCTAAAAGATTCTCAAAAATTTCTTTAAATTGAATTGAGGATTATCTTTATATAGTTTGAAAAAGAAGACATGCCAAGATATTTTATCTAGAACCAGCTTCAGGTAGCTACCAGGTGAAGAATATAAAGGAAAAAGTAGTGATGTATCTGAGAGAAAGGAAAAGACTGATGTGTTTATAGAAGAGAGAAGAACATCTATTCTTTTTCTTTAATTGATATGTAATTGACATACATTATATTAGTTTCAGGTGTACAACATAATGATTTGATATTTGTATATACTGGAAATGATCACTACAATAAATCTAGTTAATATCCATCATTACACATAGCTATAAGTTTTTCTTGTGATAACTTAACTTTTTTTTCCCTTCTTAACATTTATTTATTTTTGAGAGAGAGAGAGACAGAGTGTGAACGGGGGGGGGGGGGCGCGGCAAGAGAGAGAGGGAACACAGAATCTGAAGCAGTCTCCAGGCTGTGAGCTGTCAGCCAAGAGCCTGACCTGGGGCTCAAACCCACAAACTGCAAGATCATGACCTGAGCTGAAGTTGGACGCCAAACCAACTGAGCCACCCAGGCGGCCTGTCTTGTGATAAGAACTTTTAAGATCACCTCTCTTAGCAGCTTTCAGATATGCAATACAGTGTTATTAACTAGAGTCACCACCCTCTACAGTATCTCTCTAAGACTTACTTATTTTTTACTTGGAAGTTTGTATCTTTTGAGCCTCTTCCTTCATTTTCTTCTGACAATTACCAATTTGTTCTCTGTATCCATGTGCTTGGTTTTTCTGGGGTTTTTGTTTATTTAGATTCTGCATATAAGTGAGATTATGTGGCATTTGTCTTTCTATGTCTAACTTATTTCACTTAGCATGATGCCCTCAAGGTTTACCCACATTGTCACAAATGGCAAGATTTCCTTCTTTTTATGCCTGAATAGTATTCCATTGTATATATCCCACATTTTCTTTATCCATTCACCCATCAGTGGACATTTAGATTATTTCCATGTCTTGTTTATCTTAAGTAATGCTTCAGTGAACACAGGGTTGCATATGCCTTATTGAAGTAGTGTTTTGTTTCCTTCAGATAAAGATCCACAAATGAAATTGCTGAATTACATCACCTCCATATTGTTTCCCATAGTAGCTGCCCCCATTTACTTTCCCACCAATGGTTCTATTTTCTTTATATCTTTGTTAACACTTGTTATTTCTTGTGTTTTTGATAATAGCCATTGTGACAGATATGAGGAGACCTCTCATTGTGGTTTTGATTTGCATTTTTTCTGATGATAAGTGATGTTGAGCACCTTTTCACGAACCTGTCGGCTATCTGTGTATCTTCTTGGGAAATATGTCTATTCAGATCCTCTGCCCATTTTTTCATCGATTTGTTTGTTTTTGCTATTAAATTATATTAGTGCTTTCTATGTTTTGAATATTAAGCCTTTACTGCATATATGATTTGCAAATCCCATTTCCTCCCATTCTGTAAAATGATGGTTTCCTTTGTTGTGCTGAAGTTTCTGGTTTGATACATTCCAATTTGTTTCTTTTGTTGCCTTTGCTTTAGGTGTGGAATCCAAAACATCATTGCCAAAATCCATATCAAGGAGCTTGCCACGTGTGGTTTGTTTTCTTCTAGATTTTTGGTTTTAGGTCTTATGTTCAAACCTTTAATCCATTTTGAGTGATTTAGTGATTTTATGTGAGATAGTGGTCCAGTTTCATTTTTTTGCATGTGGTTGTCTATTTATCCCAGCCCCATCTATTGAAGAGACTGTCCTTTCCCTATTGAATATTCTTGGCTCTTTTGTCATAAAAAGCCCACGTTTACTTGGGTTTCTTTCTGGGCTCTCTATTCTGTACCTTTAATCTTTGTATCTGTTTTTATGCCAGGGCCATATTCTTTTGATTACTATAGCCTTGTAATAACAACAGGTATTCTTAAAGAAAGAATATTTACAAATATTTACAAATAAATCCAGCTGGATTTGCAACCTTTTTTATTTCAACCTCAGGGAGTTCTGGTGGGCTTTCCTGTGCCCTGTCACAGAGGGAGGAAAGGGAGGTTAGAGCAGTGAAATGATTTGTCCAAAGAGAAAATGCTCGTTATGCAAAGGGCTGGTTTCTGAGCTCGGTCCTGTTAAAGCTGAAACACCAGGAGGGAGGCAAGATAGCTGAGAAGTAGGGATCTCCATACATTTCACTCATCCCCATCTCTCAAATGGAGAAGGCCTGAAGCCATGAGGAACCCTTACAGAATCCAGGAGTTTGGGAGGAAAAGGAGACAGAGTCTGCTGTGAAAACCTTATAGCATGAGTGTGAACTGGGGAAGAATCAAAACCACACTGAGATACCACCTCACGTTGGTCAGAGTGGCTAAAATGAGCAAATCAGAGGACTCTGGATGCTGGCGAGGATGTGGAGAAATGAGCACCCTCCTACACTGTTGGTGGGAATGTAAACTGGTACAGCCCCTCTGGAAAACAGTGTGGAGGTTCCTCAAAGAATTAACACTAGAACTCCACTATGACCCAGCAATAGCACTGCTAGGAATTTACCCAAGGGATACAGGAGTGCTGGTGCATAGGGGCACATGGACCCCAATGTTCATAGCAGCACTCTCTACAATAGCTAAAACATGGAATGAGCCTAAGTGTCCATCAATTGATGAATGGATCAAGAAGATGTTGTTTATCTATACGATGGAATACTACATGGCAATGAGAAAGAATGAAATCTGGCCATGTGTAGCAACATGGATGGAACTTGAGGGTGTTCTGCTGAGCGAAATAAGTCAGGAAAAGAAGGACAGATACCATATGTTTGCACGTATAGGAAGATTAGGAGGAACTTAACGGAGGACCGTGGGGGAGGAGAAGGGGGGAAAATAGTTGGGGAGAGGGAGGGAGGCAAACCATGAGAGACTCTTGAATGCTGAGAACTAACTGAGGACTGATGGGGGTGGGGGGAGGGGAAGGGAGGAGATGGGCATGGAGGAGGGCACTTGTTGGGATGAGCACTGGGTGTTATATGGAAACCAACTTGACAATAAACTATTTTTAAAAAGCTGAAACATCATTGCATTTGGTAGGTTCTCAATTAGATGCCTTTATACTTCTAAAGAGAGCAGATACAAACTGAAAAGAAAAAATAAATTAAAACAATTTTAGGATATAATATCTAAATGTCATGTAAAGAAACAGTTCAAAGGGATTGTGAGGGCAAAATAGCAAGAGGTAAGTCAAAATGGGAATTAGAAATGTTTGGTAATTGAAGGAAAAGAGAGCAATCTGCATGAACACTTAGACACAACTTGTAAAGGAGAATAGAGTCCTTAAATTGGTTGTTTGGGTTACCCAAGACCTCAAGTGATTTGGGGCTAGAAGTGATAAAATAGAGTTTAGGAGTGCCATGTCACAAACCAGTCTGCTTCTCTCTAATATACAATTGATCATGGCCACATTAGAAACCTCTCTCTGATTCTCTGCTTTCTCATCCATACAATGGAAAAAATGATATTAATATGTAAGCTTCAGGGGAGTTTAAAAAGTGATATGTATGGGATTTTTTATTTTTTGTTTTTATTAGAGAGAAAGGGAGAGCTCGAGAAGGGGAGAAGGACAGAGGAAGAGGGAGAAAAATCTTTTTTAAAAATATTAGACTTATTCATTTTCAGATAGAGAGAGAAAGAACATGAGTGAGGGAATGGCAGAGAGAGAGGGAGATACAGAATCCAAAGCTGACTCCAGGCTCTGAGCTGTCAGCACAAGACCCGATGCGGGGATTGTACTCACTAGCTGGGAGATCATGACCTGAGGTGAATTTGGACACTTAACCGACTGAGCCACTTGGGTGCCCCAAAGGAGAAAAATTCTAAGCAGGCTCTACCACACTCAGTGCAGAGCCTGACATTTGGCTTGATTACATGACCTTGGGATTACGACCAGAGTCAAAATCAAAATTTGGACACTCAACCATCTGAACCACCCAGGTGCTCCAATTGTATGCTTTAAATGGACTAGACTTAATATCACTGAACTTAAAGAGTGTCACAAGGGCAAATCAAACGAGTGAGATATTATAAATTATAATAAAGTATTATTTTTTACTAAGTCAAACTTTAATTTTCCAATAATGGTGTTGAGACCATGTGAGTGTGGTGTGGGACTTTGCACTAAGCTTCATGTCTCCCTTGATCTATAAGAAATCAAAAAATTAAGCTTCCTTTATTGGACAAATAACAGAATAGCAGAATTCTTAATTTCTACTTGTTTAGAAATATTTTTAAATGTTTTTTAATGTTTATTTATTTTTGAGAGATACAGAACATGAGCAGGGGAGAAGCAGAGAGATAGGGAGGTAGAGAATTTGAATCAGGGCCCAGGATCTGAGCTGTCAGCATGAGCCTGACACGGGACTCTAAGTCACAAACTGTGAGATTATGACCTGAGCCGAAGTTGGACGCTTAACCGACAGAGCCACACAAGCACCCCAGTTTCTAGTTACATATTGAATAATGTCAGCAGAAGTCAATAAACTTAGTAGAAAATGATACCGAAAATAATCAGTGAATATAAAACCTGGTTCTTTGAAAACATAAGTAATATTGATAAATTTCCAGACAGACTGATGAAAAAGAGAGAGAAAGAGATAGAAGACACAAATTGCCAATTTCATGAAGAAAATAGAGACTATCATTACATACCTTACAGATATTATAATGATAATTATAAAATATTATTAACATTTTTGTCAATAAAATTGATGATATAAGTAAAATTAATAAATTTTATAAAAAACACAAATTACCAAAGTAATTTGAGAAAAAATATAAATACCCAAGTATGTTTTTATCTACCAAATAAGTTAAATTATTGGTTAAAAACTTTCCACAAAGAAAACTCCAGGCATCACTTGTGAGTTCTACCAAACATTTGGGGAAAAAGTAATATAAATTTAGCGAGAATCTTCTAGAAAATTAAAGAGAAAGAAATACTTTCTATCTCATTTTATGACCCCAATGTTGTCCTGATACCCAAACCTAACAAAAGACAAATATCCCTAATAAACAAAGAGTAAAAAAAAAACTTTAACAAAATGTTAACAAATTGAATACATCAATTTGTAAAAATACAATGCATCATGAGAAACAGGATTTTTTTCCTGGGTTGCCAGACTGGTTTAATATTAAAAAACCAGCTTTCTTTGGAGTAATGTTTGAATCATATACGTTTTGTTTCATCTTTTTATCTTTAAACTTTCAATATCTTTACATTTAAATTGTGTCTCTTACAGACAAGGCAGAGTGAGTTTTTGGGTTTTCATCCAGTTACTGGTAAAAGATTATGGATTTTTCTATATTTCCCTTCAATTCTGTATATTTTGCTTTCTGTTTTTTGAAACTGTATTATTAGCTGCAACAAATGGTATGTCTTATTTGTTTGTTGAACATTTTTTTCACTGTGGAATACTCCTATTTTAAGTAATGAATTGTGTTTTAACAGCTATTTGAAAAATAGCTGAAAAAATTTGATTAGATACAACTTAAAAGCAGTTCATCAAATGATGCCATGAAGACCATTTACAAAATCAAGTCAATAAGTGAGAGAAGATACGCACAACACACATATCTGGAAAAAACAAACAAACATGTCCTAGAGTATGTAAAGAATGCATAAATTTATAAGAAAATGTCAGATACCCAGTAGTAAAATGGGCAATACATTTGAACAGGCACTTCAAAAAATGATATCCAAATAGCCACTAAAAATATGAAAAAAACGTGCTCAGCTTTATTAGTGCTCAGGGAAATTTAAACCATGATGAATAGCCATCGTGCTTATTAGAAGGGCCAAAATTTAGAAGTCTGAAAATGTTAAGAATTGGCAAGGATGTGGAGAAATGGGACCTTTTATATAAACCTGGGAGTATATTAGCCCACATTGGTATGTATAGGTACAGCTGTGTTAGTAAGCTTTGACAGTATACACTACATTTCACTAAACATGTATCCTGTTTTCTGGCAATTTCACTCTTAAATATACACCTGTGAGAAATATGTGCACATGTACACCAAAATAAAAGTACAAGAATATATTCATAGGCTGCAACTCATAATCACCCAAAACTGCAAGTGACCCAAACATTTATCAGCAATAGAACGGATGAACTTAGTATATTAATAGAATGGAATACTATCGAGCAACCAAAATGACTGGACTGTTTCATGCAACAATTAGGATGAAAATGGCAAACATGTTGAGCAAAAGTCAGACACAAGAAAATGCATACTGTACAATTCCATCTATATAAAGTTCAAAAATGAACAATCTGTTGTGTTGGAGGTCAGGATAGTGATAGGCTGTAGGGTAAGCTGGGGCGGGGGAGCCAGGGGCTTTCTGGGGATCAATAACATTCAATTTATTGAATTGGAAGGTGGTTATAGGAGTGTCTTTACTTTGTAATAATTCATCAAGCTGTGGATTTATGATTTTTGCACTTTCCTAAATGTACTTGTACCTCAATTAAAGTTTAATAAAACTTCTTAACATGTAGAATGCAACTGAACTTAAATCTCTTCCTGAGTTTCTCGACAGTGAAGCCATAAATGGAAGACATTAAATTATGTCAAATTTACTTTCCGGTGCAAAGGAAAATTAAGCTACCTCCAGTGGGCTATGTTCTGCTAGTCTAGCTCCTGGCTTATAATATGCTTCCATTAAAAGAACCTTTATATAATGTTCCTCTGTCAGCTCCATGGGGGAAAGACTGTGTCAGTTTGGTTCATTGCTGTGTATCTAGTGCCTAGACTAATTTCTAGACCAAATAAGGTACTCAGCAAACATTTGCTGAATGAGTAAATGAATTAAAACAAAAGGAAGCTGTCAACTGAGGTATTTATATGAGTAGATCTGAGCTCCAGTGTGGAGAGGCAGGGAACAGCACAATCCAGGGAGATATCAGCAATGGGAAAATTAGTTCTTGGATATTTCTCTTTTTGTAAGACGTACTGTGAGAGGCAGCTCTGCAAAGGTCAAGAGAGGAGTCTTCAGTTTTCTTTTCTTAGCAACCTGAGAAGTCACAAATATGTCACAATCACCTACTTCAAGACCACCTCTGCTTTGACTGAGTTCAATGTGCCCCCTTGAAATGAATCATAATGACCTCTATGGCAGCCATTGCAGGAAGTGGCATTTGTCTTCCATGGAGACCACTGCTTGGCTTCCCACGGTGTCATAATTTATATATTTAAAGAAATATAGTGGCATTCCTTTGAAAAAATTCTGTAATTTAGCCTTGCCTTTCCCATGTGTTATCCTTTATCATTAGAATGACTTGTGAATGGACAACTGGAAGATCCATGTGTGACACAGGTATAAGCTGTGGAGAATTTGTCTTAACATAACACACGTTGTTCTTACCACACATCTTAACATTTAATTGTATATTGCCTTGGATTGTTATTCTTTTCATGAACGCATTCTGCATCTCTCATCTAAACTGCAAGCTCATTTAAATCAGGGGTTGTGACTGTTTCACTTATCAGGTATCTTACCTCGAGAGCACTGAGCCAAGAACACGAACTGACCTGAATCCAGGGCCAACTGTCTAGGCAGGAAGGAGGATAAAAGCAG
Organism: Hyaena hyaena; assembly: GCF_003009895.1. Lineage (NCBI taxonomy): Eukaryota > Metazoa > Chordata > Mammalia > Carnivora > Hyaenidae > Hyaena > Hyaena hyaena. Next base: position 1,975,879 of record NW_024080951.1, on the reverse strand, counting down.
GGATACCAGACAGTATCACATCACAATAATTAAGACAAGAATGGTGGCTTGAGCCAGGAGTCAATAATGTTGGTAAAGAGCAAGGGTGGAGCTCTGAGGATCCCCAATATTATGTTTCAAGGAGATGAGCAGAAATAAGGAAGCACACCAATAAGGCATGGCAAAGGCATGTCCAAAGAAGATAAAGAATGGCAGTGTGGTGTCTTGAAAGTCAACCAAAGAAAGCCTATCAAGAAGGAGGAAATGGTGAACCTGATCAAACTGCTCATGGCCAAGTAGGAAGAAGACTGATAACATTGGGTTTAGCTGCATATGGATTTTGGTGGCTTCAACCAGAGCTGTTTTCACCAAAACTTACCCCAGTGGGGGTAGAAGCTGATGGGAGTGCACTGAAGACACACTAGCTGGAGAGAAGCTGGAGACAGTGAGAACAGACAACTTTGTCCAGTGTTCTGGTCCAAAGGGGAGGAAAGAATGGGGACTTGCTGATCAGATAACTGAGTTTTGCTTATTATCATTATTGAATGTGAGAAATATGAACTATGTGCTAAAAGTAAGGGGATATACTACAAAGGGGAAGATTGATGTTTTAGGAAGGAGTGGAGTTTCGCTAGCTTGATGTCCTTGAAAGGTTGAAAAAGGATGGAATTTTAGAATGGCTCACCCTCTTTGTTCATCCAGAGCTTCTGCAGCGATGAAAGTCCTGGGTCCCAGGAAACCCTCAGGCCTGGACAAACCAAGACAGTTTGTCACCCTAAGTAAAATAGGAAATAAGGTCAACTGACAATTAGATTAGGGAAGGAGGTACTGGGGATTGGAGAGTGAAATAGTTGTTCTGCCCCAGGAGCCTGGGATGCACCTCTGACTAGAGCATGCAAGTCACTAAATTCTAGGAGAGCAGGAAAGAATGTAGAGAGGTGACCTTTACATGATCGTTTTTTACCTTCTGATCAAAACAATCAGTAATGAGAGAGAAATTTTTATCTACAAAGGTTTTGATCTCCTGGAAGAGAAATCTAACTGATGGTCAAAAAGAAAAAAAAAAAAAAGGAACCTTAGCTGATAGCCAGTGTAAAGAGAAAACATTCAAACTATTACCCACATCACTTACCATATCTCTAAAGTTAATGGAAAATCACATCGTCTCTAAGCTTTTTGGAAAGAGGTTCACTAGATAAGATACTTAAAAAAACATCTTACATGGAGAACTATTGACCATATCATTTGTTTTCTCTCTGTTCTCTTGCTGTGATTGTAAACTTTGCTTGCTTGATAAGAACCCTTCATGTGCAGGCTCTGTAGATAATGACTTCATAGGTCGTTGGCTCATGCTCAAATGATAAATCATGTCAAGATAAGGAAATCATTTGGTTCTTTAAAGTTGAAAAGACGATGTGATTAAAAATGTCATTTGGTGGATATATGAGAAGGTTTCCTATAATCAGTTATCCAAAATAAACCATATTATTTAGTGAATGTCTGCAGGGAGATAACCAAACATGTTTAAGACAATGAAGGAAAGCTGAAAATATCTCAATCATTGAAGTGCTTAAAAAGAAAGATTGTGTATTGATTTTGGAGTGAGGGAATGAGAGATATATGTTTATTTTTTAAATCATAGTCTGATACTGCTTTCACGGGACAGATTTTTTCCCCCCACATAATAAAGAAATTAATGCTATGAACATTTACTGCAAGACCAGGAGGGAAAATATGAGATGAAAGCTCTGTGTAATTAGCGTTGTGAACCATAGAGAATGTGACATGTGTGGAAAAGAAGTGTCTTTGAGGTCCACAAGAATCACAAATTGGAAATCGCAGGTAAGCTGTGTCTAGGGGAGGTGTGAAGGAGAAAAGAACTAAACACATTTAGGGGCACAGTTATTTTGTTGCAATTTTACCCTGGAACAGAAGGCAGGGGGGTTCTTTCTTGGATAGGAGCAGGGGTGCCCGATGCAGCACCTCCTCTTCCTCCTCGCTCCCTGCCTACTTCCCCAAATAACCTATCCTTCTGGTCTACCCCAGATAACCCTTCCTTCTTGAATCCCGCAGGCTGCCCAACTCCTGAGGGGCTAAGGCAGAGACAGAGAACACACCAGCTTTCCCTGAATAAAGACGGAGGTGTGGGTGGATGGACCCAGCAGATAAACGATTCTGAAAAGTGCTCTCCTAGCAGCCACGATGAGATGGGAAAGAGGCTGATTTCTTGATGGTGAAGGGGCCAAAAGTGGACAAAACCTAGAATTATGAATGGGGGAGGGACGGGTACTTTATTCAAATTAGACATTCCCAATCTTTATTTCTCTCTCACGGCAGGTAAACACCCCTGAGCATCAGGCAACATTTGCTGAGGGGCCCGCTGGGTTTCCCTTAGGACCAGGTTGGATTCAAGAGTTTGGGACAGATCTGCTTTAGAAACCTCTTTTGAGAACCCTGAATTCACATGCTCTGAACTGAGGACCATTTGAGGGAAACCAGAAAGCATTCCTGGGTGACTGAAGAATTCCTGCCCATGACTTTTCCTGGCTTGTTCTTCTAACATCATCTTGCACTATGCCAACATATTCTGGGGTGGGGGATGGTTCTCAAGAGGCAAGGGCAGCACATCAAATACATGAGTCTCTTTTGTGTCAATCACGGTCCCAGTCACACAGTCAAGGACATGCTGGCTTCAGGCCAGCAACCTTGGGTGGGGAATATGACACAGACTCGTGCAGTAGACAGTGAAGGCAGGTGATCTGTGGTTCTTTCCAGGTTAGAAGCACCTTCTGAGCATGAGAAGGGGGATACAAGGAAAGAACACACCCTCCATTCTGAGGATGCTGAGAAGTGCCTTTTCCCCCTCCCCTCCCCTGCATTTCCCTTCCATCTACTTTCTTCCTCTCCTCCCTTCTTCTCTAGTATTCCTCTCATTCTTGCCCCCATCACATTCTGAGCCCAATGGCCGACAGGAGGTATGAGCAGGTGCATGTGGGAATGTGTGTATTGGTGAAAGGTGGGTGTTTAGAAGGAAGAGAATATTCATAATTGTTTGGGGGAAGGAAAGAGGTTTCCACTTTGGTATTATTATTTCTTCTTCTCCTCCTTCTCCTCTTCCTTCTTCTTCCTCTTCTTATTCTTCATCTGGATGTCTAGGGTAACTTTACCCCTTGATCACCACCCAGCTCACAGGTCAGCCTCCTCTCCCTCTTCTGTGAACTCAAGCATTTTTGCAACTCCCTTGTTTACCGTAGTGCCTGGCAAATATGGGTGGTCAGTCAAGACAGGTTTGCTGAACAAATGAGGAAATCAATGATTGTACACCCAAATGAAGATGATGGGCTGAGCTTCTGGAAAAGCTTTCTTATCCCATCTTGCCCCTACTTAGGAGCAGGCAAGTGGGGACTAAAGAGTATTCTTCTCATTGTCATTTGCAGCCACAGAAAGTAGTGATGTTGGCTCCCAAGGCCAAGAAGTGCCCCAAAGCCCGAGGCCTGGCCATCAATCCAGTTGTCCCTCTCTGTGTGCACATGGAGTCACATGGTTTGCTCCTCGGGGTCCTTCCTTGAAGGACTGACATAGCATGAATATCTCATGTGCCTGGGGTAACCTAGGCTATCAGCCCTCAGAAAGCAGGATTTGAAGGACCAGGAAATGGAATGGAAGGTAAAAATATATATATATATATATCTTGTCTCAGTGTCAGATATGAAGAACAAAGCCCCACAAAGTCTGAGTGACTATAACCCACAGCTCCTGTCCTGGCAAATGGTGGAGTAAAACATGATGACATTTATTGGAAAGTTGCTCAGATTAGACCTGAGACCTTAAATGGTCATTACAGGAAATCAAAGAAACTCCTCACTCAGTGATACTCAGTGCTGTGTTTTATTGCCCAGTTTGTCCTCCATCTCTGAAGAAAAAAAAAATGTGTTTGACCTAAATAGCTGGAAATTGGACTAAATAGGTAACAATGTGGGCTATGCCCTCCCAATGAAGCTCCTTCCCTTACTCCCAGGTCCTTCTTCTGGATGGTAAAAATCAGATTCCTTTTTCCTGGGCTACGGACTAGGTTAATCCAAGCCTAGCTTTGGTGTAAAGGGCTATGTGTTAATACATAGTACATGGCGGGGGTCTAGCAGCAAGCATTCAGTGGCCACCCTGCCCTCAGACCGACCCTTCCAGGCTCTCATTCCCAGATAGAATATGTGTTATTGCTCTGTGTTCCCTGAGCCCATCTCAGTGCCAAGGATGTGTGCAGTGGCAAATACATGCTTGCTCAGTGCTGTCTCCTCCTGCTTTGCTCTCTCCATTGTGCTGAGGACCCTCCTTCAAGGGTGAACTTCTTTTGTGTCTCTTTGGATCCTTTGCAAAATTTGCTGGTGCTGTGTTCCATTCTCTTGGGATGGTGCCTGTTTTCCAAATTAATCACATAGACCAAATTGGTGTTAATTGTTTAATGCTTAGTCCTGGTGAGAATCCTGCATTTTAGTGGGGACTCATTGAACGACTAGAAAATGGATCTAGAAATTATGTAGAGTAAGGAATGGGGAAGAGGTATCAGAAAGAGAGGGAAGAGCAGTTAGAAGCCTATCACATTAAACTAGATGTGAAATGAGGGCATCGGCTAGCATTATCATAGTAGACTGATGAACATTTGTCATTTCGTGGATGCCACAATCTTTAGCAGTTTTCTGTATTTGAGGAGCATGGAATGAATCCAGTCTTCTCTTGGTAGAAGCTGAAACTTTAACACAAATGAAATCTTTCCCAGGGTCCTTGGCACCTGAAGTCCAGCCATGTTGACTTACACTTGGCTAACCAGGCACCCATTTAAAAGAAGAGATGTCACTTACTGGCAAGGGGAGTAGAGTCTAGGGAAGTGACACCATGATTTCAGAGGCCACAGGGCAGAAGTCCTAGTGGGTCCACAGTGTGTGTCATGGTCTGTGTCCAGAGGAGACTACACAGGGTCTCTGTGGTGTGATCTGCAGAGAAAAGAACATGGGAGTTTGTCCCAGCTATGAACACCTCAGGCTCGAATCTCTGGAGAGTCTATGAATTTCCTAATACCTGTTCATAAGTTTCTTTTCTGCTTAACCTACCTAGAATGGGCTTCATTCTTACAACCCTGATTAAAACAAGAGGATTTTGAAAGGATTTGATGTAAGTGACTCCACTGATTCTTTAACAAGGTGGTAGGTCCTTGAAGGACCCTATTTTGTCTTTTTGACTACCCTGAAGAACTTAGACTATAACAGGCATTTCAGGAATAGAGAAGACTGATTGAGAATCTTCTGAAAGCTATAAAAGACCCAGAGGGTTTTTAAAGCCAGATTTGGCACAATTCATACAAATTCTCAGCGGCCTCCAGAGCTCTCAGCCAAGCTGGGCATCCTACAAGGTAAATAATCTTACTTCATGGCTATAGGGAATATCCATAAGTACCTGTTGATGAATGTCTTGGAAAGAGCACTCATCCAGACTGAGCATGGCTCGGGAGGCCAGAGAGGCAGAATCTCTCCAACAGGAATTTAATTGGTCTCTAACATTTGATCTGACTGTTTGAATTAGAGAATGAATTTAGCATGAGAAATGTTTAAATTGGATCCTTTATTTGCCTGAACGACTTGCACGCTTCTGAATTTCATTTTCTGTTTTGTTTGTCTCCAAAAGAAAAGTAAAGAAAACAGAAAAGTCTCCAGAAGAGATGAGGTGAGAAATGCTCATATTAAAAATCCTATTTGCTTGTCTGCCCCACCATGACTTCTGTTCTGTGGATAATATTCACCCCCTCTGGGGAAGCTGCCATAGGTGGGAAGCTGTGGTCGGTGGGCACAATGGATGGGCAGAACTGCTTGCACATGAGCCCCAATTTTCCACCATCGTCCGTCATCTATCCATCAGAAATCTATATCTCTGCTTCTTAACTGGCACTGCTTTGCTCTGCTTGGAGAGAAGTTGGAAAGCACTAGGAGAAGAATCTCCAATGAACGTGGGTCAGGAAGGTCACCGCCATATTTGAAAATCCAGGTACTGAATTTGCAGGCTGTAGAAGAAGAGCTCTTGGAAGAAGACCCACAGGGTCACGTTGACGCTGGGACATGTGACCAGGGTAATGTTAGTCTCACTTGGAAGCAACTGAACACTGACTGTGAAAGGAAAAACACCAAGGAGGTTGAATATAGGGGCTTAGGTGTCCAAAGAGGAGCCAAGAAACAAGGGTGTTCAGAGCTTCCCAAATGACATCATTTGGCCTTTAGTGTTAGCTTTCCTTAAGTGCCTTATAGTTTCCTTTATAAACCTTTTGTAACAACTATGGCCATCTCATAGGACAGGAATCTGCTAACAGGATTTACTAGGACCTAAACAGCAAGGTGGGGGTAAGTACCTATCATTTGAATATATAACACAGTCATGTAATGTCATGCTGTTATCTTTGCAATTCTCTCAAGTTATTAACTATTTATATAGCTTTATGGTTTAAGATATTTCTTGAGCATGATTCCAGTTCTTCATCCCCTATGCAATAGCATATCTAACTTCCCCACTTTACAGATGTAGAAACTGGGGCTCAGGGGGTGAAACTACCTCTCCAAGGTCTTACAGTAAGAAGGCAGACTTCCAAGCTGGCCACTTGCCTCTGACCCCAAATCCCAGGTCCTCCTTCTGTGCTTTGGAATCCTAAATGATGCTAATTCTCAGTGCCATGATTCCAGCCTCTGTTTCTTGGTGGGAGTAAGGCCAATATTTTCTCTCCTACTGTAAAGATGTGGAAAACTCCCAGTGAAGGATAACAAAACACATTAAAAAATGATAAATCTGCAGCAACTGGCAGAACAGATAAGAAAGCATTTTCTGTCCCCCTGTGCAGCTCCTGCACTGGGGCTGCCTTGGGATTCCCTAGCCCATGCCTGGCTCATCCTTGCTGCTTGTACTTTGTTGCACAGGTGGGTTAATGTACGGTAGAACCATACTTATTAGCAATGGCTTGGCTGCATGATTTTTGTCAAGTCACTTACTGTATCTTCAAATCGGTGTCCTCAAAGGGTAAAATGGAAATAAAGAAGAACACTGCACCATAAAGTGTTATAGAAATACTTTGTGCTAGGGCACCTAGGTGGCTCAGTTGGTTAAGCATCCAGATCTTGGTTTTGGTCAGGTCATGATCTCACAGTTTCCGCTCCTACAGTGCAGAGCCTGCTTGGGATTCTCTCTCTCTCTCTCTCTCTCTCTCTCTCTCTCTCTTTCTCTCTCTCCCCTTCCACCCTCCCTCCCTCCCCGACTCATGCTGTCTCTGTGTCTCTCAAAATAAATAAAGAAACTTAAAAAAAAGAAAAGAAAAGAAATACTTTGTGCTACCATTAAGGATGTAAGCAAAATTCTGTTCAAAGCACAGAAAAGCACTTTCACAACTGCCCAGGACTGAGCTCCACCCCTCTCGGGGCACAGCACTAAACCCAGTTGAAATGCTGGTAACTTTGGAGGGAGCAGTCACCATGTCCCCAAAGAACCTTGTCTGCACACTAGCAGATCCAACTCTAGAACATTCTCCCCAACTCGCCAGTCTGCATTTGTCTTATGAAACCCCAAAGATATTTACAGAACAGGACTGAGGTGAGGTTTCTATTATGGTGCTGCCATAATAGAAACAGCTTAGGGTGGAGAGCCTGGAAGGTTCCCAAGTCCTGAGCATTGGCAGAAACATCGCTTTGATCCCAACTGTGTCTCTTCACTGGGTCTGTTGTTCTCACTGGCACAGAGCAGTCAGAGCAGTGCATTTACCTCCAAACCCAACTCTGGCTGTTCTTGGAGAGAACTGAAGGGAAATTGAGCTGTGATTGGCCACAAATAAGATGACTCTGAGTCAAGATGTATCAGATAGAGCCCCTGTGGCAAATCCAGACTAAATCTCTCCAAACAGACTTGTTCTTGTTCCATTCTTCTGGGCAGACATTTCTCTCAATAAAAAGCACGAGATTTGCATAGAGCAATTTTCCCTTCCTTGTTTTCCTTCCTTCCTTCCTTCCTTCCTTCCTTCCTTCCTTCCTTCCTTCCTTCCTTCCTTCCTTCCTTCCTTCTTCTCTCTCTTTCTTTTTCTCCACCCCTCCAGCTCACCCTTGACTCCCCCCTGCCTCCCTCTCATGTATAACCACTCTGGTCCTGTCTAAAAATTCCGTTAAAGATAATTCTCAGGTCAATTTTTAGATGTGTTCTTATAGCTTTCCTAAAATCAAGATAGCCCTTCATTGTATTGACATAATTAAGCACGTGTCTCTGCAGAAAGTGGGGACTAAGCCAACACTTGGAAGCTGCTTTTGGCTGAAGGTAGAGGCGGGAGGGGACAGTGTGTGCCGCCATGAGAGGTGGGAGCCATTAGCCCGGGAATGGATTTGGAGAAGGGTCGGGCATCAGGCCTCACGGGGAGACCTAGCACACACTCCGGCAGGTGCGACCGACGGGCACATGATTCCTTTCAGCCGGTGATGGCAGGTGACTGTGCCGGCTCTCAGAAGAAAGAGAAGATTGTGGCTGTAGATCAGAGATACTGTGAAAGGTTAATTAAATCTCCATGGGATGGTGATGGTTGGAGCAACGCATTGATGTTTTACTAGGAGCCACAGGTATGTTTATCTTTATAAATGCCAAGTACTAACTGCTACTTGCTTCAACTTTCTCTAAGAGGGTCCTATTTAAAATTTGCCCAACAGGATAGATTTTTGACTCATTAGACGAAAGAGGCATTTTCCTCCCCACCTACAATTACTATCATTGTAATTGCTGTTGCTTGTGGTATACTTTTTAGTTATCATATCTTAATGACTTTACCTTAATAAATCATCAAAATAGTTTTCTAAGGTAGGTACCATCTCCACTTTTCCATTACCCACTGAATGTAGAGGTTAAGAAAAAAGTCAGGTAGTCTCATTAATGGTAACACATGAGATTTTTTTTGTTTTCACTTCCATCCATGATTTTAAGACCTCTACTCCTTGACTTAAAACCCACTTCCAAACCCAACACCCCAATTGCACGGTGGGTATGGGGATTTGGCATTCAGGTTCCATCTCACCTTACGTTTTGTGTGTCTTCTTGAATGTCAGGGTCTAGAAAGATAGAAAATTACTTAGATGGACTCTCTTGCAGCTAGGGTTCTGGATGGTTCACGCTGATGAACTCCCATGATTTGGAAGGTGGCAGTGAGGTGGGTGCTGCCTGCCTGTGGCCTCAGCTACAGGTCGTGGGATTCCTGGTGATGTGGGGCTGCCTTTACTCAGCATCCAGGGTCTGGGCACCAGTACAGTGGTCCCCCAAATCATGGTCAGCAGCCTGGCAATGTGTTCTTGACCTCTACCACTCCAGTGCTGACCTCCTGACCTCCACTTCCATAGCAGAGGAACCAGTGCTCCCCAGTGGGCCGATCTGCTGTTGTTCCTGGAGTTATCCTGTTCTTCCAGACCTCTCAAGGAGTCTGCCGACTCTCAATTCTTGGTGTCCAATCCTCTTGTTGTTGAAAATAGCTGGGGCATTTTCATTTTAATGCACCTGAACTCTGACTGATACACGTCCTCACCCCCTGGGGTCCGCCAGGTCTGGAAATCCCCATCCCTATGTCATGTCTGCCTGTACTCACAGATGTCTCATCTCCCAGGTGAGGGCCATAATTCCCAAACTTTCTTTTGCTTCAGTCCCTTAGAGTGACCCCCCACTGCTAAGACTTCTGATGCCCATGAAGACCCGTTGTTATTTCCACTGCTGTTGGAGCTGAAGGCCACCGAAGGTTCATTGCCAGGGACGTGCTGGCTGGGACTTCTCTGCAGGAGGACAGCTTGGGATAATCCTCCCACTCCCGCATCACTTTGCCACACCCCTTGCATACTTCCAACAACTCTCAGGGATGACTGAATAAGTGTGCTTTTCAGTCCAAGTAGGAGCTTCACATTCCCTGGTACTTGCCCCATATTCATTAATTAAATGACCAATTCTACAAATACATGTTGGGCATCTAATGCAAGGTGGGCATGGGGCTACACCTAAAATATCTGTTTATTCTGACAACTGAGAGTTGTCACCTTGTCAAGTTTGTGTACTGATGTTGTCTTCCCACTGAATCACCTCACTCAGCCATCATGCAAATACTCTGCAGGGCTGCCAGCAAGGTTGCTGGACGTGCCTGTGAGCAGAAGTGGGTACAGCTAATACCACTTGGAGTTTTGTTAGGAGGAGGACATGGAAGTTGGGAGATGGCTTGGAAGGTGCCGGTGGATGCTGAATGCTCATTCCTCCTGGATGGCCTCCTCAAGGTCACAATTATGTCCATGATGTCTTCTAGTAGATCCCAAGAAGGATAGTATAGCTAAGGAAGGGCTCCTCTAGACAGCTTAACTTGGGAGGTTATTGCTTTTCTGATTCCCATTGGTATTGCATTCCTGAACCTCTCTTTTGCTTATTCCATCATTAGGAGATAAGATACAAGTCCCATAACAAAATATGTTTCCAGGAAAGTGTCTTTAAGTCTTTCAGTATTAGAGTTAAAATATTAGCTCTGTTTTACTCCTTGAAAACTTTCTCCATTTCACGGAGGATATATTATTTTAGCTATAATGATTAGGACAAAAGGTCACAGAATCAAAGAAGAAAAATGACATTTAAAATTTATTCTTGATTTAAATGTAAAATTTCTTGGGTTGTTTACAGAACCCATGCCACACTCTGCTACAGAGAAAAGAGCAGGAAAAAATAAGAGGAAAACTTTCTAAAAATATTATTTGGAGGAAAGTTTTCTTCAGAAATATATTCAAGGATCTCAGGATAGACCAGGAAAGAAAAACGTCTTTGGAGGATTTGAGGGGAAAATGTTTTTAGCAAAAGAGTAATTCAAGGAATATTTATTTATTTGCTCAGTTTCAAAAGATGTCCTTTAGTCCTGAGAGCCTGTGGAAAGCAAATGTGATGTCTCTTGAGGGTGTTGGGAGAAGGAGGCAGAATTTTTATGTACAAGTGGGTGGTTCACAGGGAGGCTAAGAAGTACCAGAACTGGCTGCTGGTTTCCTGCTCCCACTGAGACCCAGAGACTAGAAGAGATGGTGGTTAAAATTACAAAATGTTTGCCTGAAGATTCAACTTGGAGACAAAGAGATTGTTTACTTTTAAAATGTACATGTCTGAAGGAAATTTTACGTGGCCTGTGTGTGTGTATGTGTGTGTGTGTGTGTCCATTGCTGTCTCTCTCTAGCTTTCATAGGGTTTAGGATTTTTCTCTTTACAATTCTTTGTTCCAAATGTTTATAAAAATGTATCCAACTGTGGATTTTAAGAAACATGTATTCTGCTTGGTACTTTGTGAGATGTTTTTTTTGTTTGCTTGTTTTATTTTTTGCCTTCCCTTCCACCCCCCCACCCCCACCCCCAAGGACTCAGGCTTCTCTCCTTTCTTCTGGAAAAATCTTAGGCATACTTTTCAAACACTGTCCCTCAAGACTCCTCTCTATTTTCTATCTCTGGAACTCATTGGATAAACATCTAGATTGATCCTCCATGTCCCTTAAGTTTTCTTTCACATTTTCTTTTTCTTTGTTTCTTTGTGATCCATTCTAAAAGATTCCTTCAGTTTCCTCTCCTATTTCATGAACTCACTTTTGAACTGTACTAGGATTCAACTTATTTATTGAATTTTTGTTTCAACAGCACTATTTCTCATTGCCAAAATTACTCATTTGTTATTTCTGTAACTATCCATTCCTGTTTGATGGAGCCATTTCCTCCTTTACCTCCTTGAAGATATGGACATACTTCTTTCAGTTGGACGTTGGTCCTCATTGGTACTTGCTGCCTGTCCTTCATGCTGCTTGTCTTTTTTGGGTGGTCCTTCCCTTTTTTATGTGAGATGTGAGGCTGTCTGGTGAGATCATCTTCTTGTGGCTTCAGCATAGGATCTGGAAGGAGCAGGACTCCGGGCTCCCACAACATGTGGAAGCCATGCTCCAGACCCAGCCACATGTGGGCAGTTTTCTGCCATCCCTGGATGGGCAGCTTATTTTGGACCCCCAGCCCTCCTCCTCATCTGGGTTGGTGGCCCCCATCCTCTGCCCCAAGTGTTTGGCTTGCTCTAGACTTGTCCATTGTGGGAATATGGGGCAGGCTTGCACTTACAGTGTGGGCTTCCTTCTGCCTCTGTTGTGTAGGGACAGTGCTTGCTTCCTGTCTACAGAGATTTCCTTTTCTTGTTTTTGTGCACGGCTGTGTGCTTATAAATATATATTGAAAAATATTTTTCACATGTGGTGAGGAAGAAGGGAAGTCACAGCCTGTGATCAATCCAACATCTGGAACCTGGTATCCAGTTAGGAATTTCTCAGGAGCGATGGCAGGAGATTGAGGTGCAGTGGCAGGCAAACTGTTTTTCTGCATTTCTTTAAGTTCTCACAAAGGTAGGAATGGAAAGAGGAAATAATGAGAGAAATAACACAGGAACGAGGAAAAGCAGAGTCCTCTACAGAGGGGCAGGAAGAGGAAGTGAATGGGAGTCACTGAGGATGTGAGGTGCCAAAGTCTAGTCTCTCCATTGTTCATACTTAAAAAATGATTTTGGTTTATGTATCCTGAAAACAGGAGTTTTAGCACGTGTTTATTTGTAAACATTTTTTTCATGAACCCTTCATGTCATAACATATGTCCGTGAAACTTAAGTCTCATAGAATAAAATCACTTTATTGACTATATGGTTGGTAACATGAGGTTAGCATATATTGTTTCATTGTTTCTGCCTTTAAAATAAAAATTAAATGTAAGCAAAGCCATTGTGGGTTTTTGGTAAAAGAAAGATGGAGAGATGGCTTCTAGCCTTCCAGAACTCCTTCGGAATCTAACATTGAGACTAACTACCTCATCTCAGCGTTGCTGAGTGAGAAATATTTCTTTCTAACCTAAATATAAATGTCTGGAGCTAATAAATCAAGCCAAAGCTAACCCCCAAGAAGAGCGGTCTGGCTTAATGCCCAGAAAGTCAGTAGACTTGGGATCTTGAATGCCATTTAAGATAACCAATCTTTGGGCACGAGTTCCTCACTAAAATGCAGATCCTAGATACTTCTGAATTTGCCTTTGCTGTTATTAACAGACAGATCCAAGCAGATAAACACCCACTCTGTTGGGATCAACAGTGACCCTAAAATGGAACCTCAGAAGATGACCATGTTTGGGAATAGGGTTTTTGCAGGTGTAGTTAGTTAAGATGAGGTCATGCTGGATTTGGATGGGCCTTACACAAAATGGCTCTTGTCCTTATAAAGAGTGGGTGATTTGGAGGAGACAGAAGGAGAAGGCCATGAGATGATGGGGACAGTGATCACCAGGGCCAAGGATCACCAAGGATGACTGGCCCCACTAGAAGCTAGGAAGAGTCAAGTAAGCATTCTCCTATAGAACCTTTAGAAGGAGCATGCCTCTATTGGCACCTTGATTTCAGATTCCCAGCTTCTAGAACTCTGACAGGATACATTTCTGGTGTTTTGAACTCCCTAATTTGTTTTGTCTCACATCCCATGGAAATGAGTACACCTTGGGGGATAAGTAGACACAGAGTCCATCTGGTAGTATAGTATCCACCATTAACATCCAACACCAGAGAAGATAATGAATGAATCACTTCAACAAAGGGGAATTGTCAGTCTCCCTGACACCTTGGAGACATCTACCTGATGATCCAGGGTCAATTTCTATTGTTTCCCCATCATTGATTCACGGGGTCCAGATGCAATAGCAGAAGTCCACTCCTTGCTTGTGAATGCTGCCCAAGGTCTTCCTCTTGCAATTCACACTCTCACTTACAGAACATTGGCATGAGGTAAGGACCATAATTTGAAGCAATTGTTTTGATTGTCTTGCTCCAAATGCAACACGTAAGGGAACTACTCAAAGCCCTACTTTTGAGGTTTGGCTGTCTACCTTGCAAGTTGTACGATTTCACATAAGTTGTCTGATTGCTTATGTCTTATGTCTGGAGCTTCTCTTCTTATTTGTTTTATCGAACTGCTTCACTGGGAAGAGGATCAAAAATGGGAAAGAACAATACAAGTTGTAAACAAACTTATCTGCTGTTACATCACTCATCATCAGGGAAATGCAAATCAAAACCACAATGAGATACCACCTCACGCCTGTCAGAATAGGTAGTATCAAAAAGATAAGAAATAACAAGTGTTGGTGAGGATGTGGGACAGAATGAACGCTGAGGTGGGAATGCAAATTGGTCAGTCCCTGTGGAAAACATTATGGAAGTTCCTCACAAAATTGAAAGTTGAAATTGCTCTGTGATTCAGTAATTCTACTACTGGGTATTTACCCAAAGAAAATGAAAACACTAATTCGAAAAGATATATACACCCCTATGTTTACTGCAGCATTATTTATAATAGCCAAGATATGGAAGCAGCCCAAGTATCTATTTACAGATGAATGGATAAAGAAGTGGTATATATATATTAGCCATAAAAAAGAATGATATTTTGCCATGTGCAACAACATGAATGGATCTAAAGGGATAATGCTAAGTGAAATAAGTCATTTAAAGAAAGACAAGCATCATATGATTTCACTCACATGTGGAACTTAAGAAACAAAACAAACAGGAGCTCCTGGGTGGCTCAGTCGATGAAGTGTCTGACTCTTAACCTTGGCTCAGGTCATGATCTCACAGTTCCGTGAGTTCGTTCATGCCCCATGTCGGACTCTGTGCTGACAGCAGGCAGCCTGCTTGGGATTCTCTGTCTCCTCGTTCTTTGCCTTTCCCCCACTCTTGCTGTCTCTCTTTCTCTCTCTCACTCAAAATAAACATTAAAAATTTTTTTAAAAAAAGAAACAAGACAAACAAAGAAAAAGAGACAAACCAAAAAACAGACTCTTAACTCAAGAGAAGAGACTGGTAGTTACCAGAGGGGAGGTGAGTAGGGGGATGGGTGAGACAGGTGAAGGGGATTTAAAGTGTACTTATTGTGATGAGCACTGGGTAATGTATAAAATCATCGAATCATTGTATTGAACATCTGAAACTAATATCACACTGTGTATTCATTGTATTTTAATTTTTAAAAAGCAGATAATAACATTTTTTCCTTACTATCTAAATGGCTGACCCCAGAATTCCTCTTGAGAAGGGAATTGCCTCTCCCTGAGAAAACTCTTTAGTAAGGTTTCCCAGATCCCTTTGGGCTTGCTTGTTGATCGGCACCCCTGACAGACGGTTGAGTTTTTCTATTTCCAAGATGGTGGACATCTCAGAGACCCCAGCCTATGGAGGCAGCAGAGAAGCTAAGGGTAATGGGGATGGGGGAGAGTAAGAACGGTTGTGGAGGTGGCGTGAATCTAAATAATGTTCATATTCCCTCAAAATACTCTTGAAATCCTGGTGAATGTATGAATCCTTGGAGTAAGTGACTTTTTTTTGCTGTTGTTGCTGTGGGGCTGAGTTTCCTGTTGAAATGAAGACGTTCATTCATTTACCTACTATTCATTGAGCATGCAGAGAAGACTCCCCTTCTTTCTTAGTCTAGGAACATGCAGACATCTTAGGGGCTGCTGGAATTCCACAGGATGTAGAATGTAGAGTTGGTTGCATTTCTGCACCTAGACTCCAAGGGGCGGGACAGCCTGGCTCAGGGTCAGGGGCCTCGTATGTTCCACTCTTCCAGCAAAACTGCAGTTGGGATATTTTATCTCTGAAATCAAATTATCTCAAAACAATCAAACTAGTGGCCAATGGAGGCCCACATTTAAAAATTCAGAGATTTCACACAGAATCTGGATATCAGGCATCTCTTAAAAAGTAGGAAGATGTGATAAAACCGCCCCAATAAGCTAATGTTCCCTGGGAGCTCCCCTTCCGCTGGGCCTGATGCTGCGAGCTGCCACCACACCTGTCCCCCCCTGCTCTCCCTTGGCCACCAAGGATGAGCACCATTTGCCCTTCCCTATCCACCATCCACTGTTGTTTTCCTTGTTATGGAAGATGTTTTTTAGGATCCGCATCTCCATCAAGAAAATAGAAGATTGACTGAAAAACTGGGGTGTTGAGTGAAACGGGAGAAGGCGTATTTGTTTGAGGAAGTGATGAACCCTCCCGGTTGCTTTATCTGCCTCTCCACAGCTTGCGAAGAAGGCATGCGACTTGGCTTAAGTCCCCGATTTCTGTTATCTGTCTGCTCTCTGCACACATTCCAGCTTGTGGGTCTGGGCAGGACTGACCTGATTCTCGCCCTCATATCCATCACTTTACAATGAATCCCATATTTCTTCATGACCCCTCTTCCATGTCTCTCTGGGATGGAATTACATCTTGTCTTATTTATCTTGTCTTTACACCGAGACTGTAGGTTTTATGAAGGAAGAGACTTTGCTTAGCAATCTGTCTCCCTCCCCCTGCACCTCCCACCCTCCCCACCCCTACCTCCTGGTGCCGTCCTGCCCAGGGGAGGCTAAGTCCGATGTCTAGGGAACCAGAACTAGCCATGCCTACACCTGCCTGGGAGATCCACAGTAGACTGGCCGCGTGAGCCGCTGCCTGTTTCTTTTGTGTCTGGGTCTCTTCAGGAGGCCACCTGTGCTTTGTGCTTCCTCCAAAGCATCTGCAAAACTAGCATCTCACACTGCTGGAGCAAATCAAACTTGGCTGTTTGGCACCACCTCCTTCTGTGCCAGGGCCCACCTGACATTTTGCTCCCCGCCCAGACCCTTGCCCTGTGCCTTCCCCTTGTGCAGTGAATAGGTTTGCGAGTTGGTTTATTCAACAGGGAAAATAATTCATTTAGACTAGTGTGCACACAGACATCTACGCCTTCAGCCCCAAAGTTCTTTTCAACTTTTCTTGCTCCCTCCTCTTTTTCCTTTTCTTGGGAGCAGGAAAGAGTATCGCCGTTCCTCCTCATTTTCCCAAACTGAATGGTGGCGTTCAACCCACTGGAGCTTCTCCATGTTCTGGTTTCATGCTCTGCAGGGTCAGCAAACCCTGAACATTATCCTCCATCGCTTTAAAGTGCAACCAGTGTGCAAAATGCTGCCAGGCCCTGCGGCCTTGGGGGAAGCCTCAAAGCCACAGGAAAGGCCTTACCTGACTTGCCAGCTGTGCAGAAATCTGTTTCTCTGCAGAATTCTTGGTGGCCACTTCCTCCTCCGTGTGCCCGCACCGCAATGGGAGAATCCTTGGGGCTCTTTATCTGACGGATACCTTCCTGGGCCAGACACGGGGCCAGGCCCAGACCCTGCCCTCACAGAGAACTCAGATTTATGGGGAGACCAAAATTCAGTACCAAATGCAAATGCAGCGATAGAAAGAGGCTTAGAGCCTGCTGGGGGCATCAGGGAGCCTAACGGAAGGAGTGTGTGTGGCATTTGTGCAGTCGTTTGACCAATTATCTTTTTAAAAGACTATCAACATTTCACATCGAAGGACAATTCGAATGCAGTAAGTATAATTTACATACAGATCAAAACTGTCTCGAATGGCGAATTCTGACAGTTGAAGGTACCTGTGTGACCACCGGTCTAATGAAGACGTAGAACATTTCCATCACCCCTGTGCTTGTTAGGACAAAGGAAAAAAAAAAAAAAGTAGGCTGATTTGTTCAGCTGCAGTTCGGTGTCAGCCAGATCTAGAAGATTCTCCTGCCCACTCACAGAGGGGCTACTCTGCAGACCCTGTCACTCGTTCTGGGCTTTAGTTTCTTCCTCTGTGAAGTGGGGAATGATCTAACTCGCCAAAGTCCTCTGTACAATTATCATGACGATTAAACTCAAGGATACATGGGAAAGCAGCAGATGCCTTTTGAGAGTCTCTATTTGTGAAATTAATATGAGAATCACTAGTCAGATTGCTTGCTTCAGTGGTTAATTTAGTCAATCTGGCTTAAGATACTCTTTTTTCTTAAGTTTGTTTATTTAGTTTGAAAGAGAGAGAGAGAGCAGAGGAGAGGTAGAGAGAGAGAAAGAGGGAGAGAGAGAGAGAGAGAGAGAGAATCCCAAGCAGGCTCTGCACTGTCAGTAAAGAGCCCAGAGTCAGGACATGAACCCACAAACCGTCAGATCATGACCTGAGCCGAATTCCAGGGCCGAACACTTAACCCACTGAGCCACTCAGGTGCCCCTGACTTAAGATACTCTTTAGGGCTACTGACTAACACACTTTGGAAGAGCTCAGAGCACTGCAAATATGTCCCCCCTCATTTGAACAAAGTTGAGGAAACAAGGGTCTGCACGAGCAGAACTTTGTGGCCTCCCTTTTCCTTCTGAAGCCACCTCAGCTGCTCCTTGAAGCTGGCACATCTCATAAAGGGCCTTTCAGTGGGTTCTATGCATTCTTCTCCCTCGTCCAAGTCAGAGTCAACACAAGCACAGTGTGTTACGTAAGGGCTAGAAGAAAGAGTTGGTAATACAACAAAGAATCTCACAAAGTGGTATGGCCATGGGGTGAGTTGTTGAGCTGTGTAAGGATGGAAACGAGAAAATGCATGCATCCCCAGAAGAAGAGTTATCTGGAGAAGATACTATTTTTGCAGCAGGAAACTTAGAATTTGTGCAGTTTTAAATAGTCAGGGGGCTGAGCCATGATTGTATGCAGCCTCAGTCACTGCACAGAGAAGTAAACTGAGGCCTTGGAAAGTCTGATGTGTTTTTACTGGGTGACAGTGCTAATTATAAGTGTGGCTGGCGTTAGAGCCCCATTCTTGTAAACACTGGCGGTAAGTGATGGCAGCCTGTGAAATCTCGTAGTTACATGAAATTGCAAGACTGTGCCGTATGCTCAGATTAGGGCGTTTCTTGCAGGAACTGGTGAGGCCCATTTGAAATGGCAGAAGAGGATCTCCCAATTAGAAGCCACGTGCCCACCCACCGTGGACAGGAAGAGGACTCTGTGTGTGCTCGAAACCTTAGTAGGGAGACTTCGAAAAGACAAAATAAATAGTTAGAAACCAGGAGCGCCTGGGTGGCTCAGTCGGTTAAGCGTCCAGCTTTGGTGCAGGTCATGATCTCATAGTTCATGAGTTCAAGCCCCGCATCGGGTTCTGTGCTGACAGCTCAGAGCCTGGAGCCTATTTCAGATTCTGTGTCTCTCTCTCTCTCTGACCCTTCTCCACTTGTGCTCTGTCTCTCTCTGTCTCAAAAATAAATATTAAAGAAGATCTACATTGCCAAGGCCAATGAAAACCCTTGGAAGATAATAATGAGAAATGGGAAAAAGGAAAGAGAAGCAAGCCCCAGACAAAAGAAAGCCTCTCCAGAGGAAATGACCCCAGAATGAGGGAACGTGTGGAGCTGCAACTATGGCGGATGACAAGGGGCAGCAGGAGACAGGGAGGAAGAACACAGAAGAAGCATCAGAGGGGCCTCAGCACCTGAGCAAGCCGAGGGCAGCCGAGGGAAGTGGCTTCCTTGCACTGCGCAGTGCTCTGACAAGGTGCGTGCTAACAAGCCCCAAATGCAGGCTTAGTTTCTGCATCTGCTAGTGATGACTTGGTTTCACAAGTGTCCCCTGTAGAAAGGACCGAGATGGGAGAGGAAGACTGTACATGTGGGGCGTGGCAGGGCCATCTCCTGCTGTCTGCACTCCAGCGACCCTCCGAGGATCTCCCCGGTTCCCATCTGGGGGGAGGAATGAGAGGAGCCTGGTGGGGGAAGCACAAGGGGAACAGTCAAGACCAAAAGCATCGGGACTCGAAGAGAAAGGGGAGAAGCAAGATGAATTCGCCTCCTCCGTGGGCTTGAAGATTGTGCCTTTGTGCCATCATGATAATGAAAGACAACAATAAGGGCAACGAAACCCTCTTGCAAAGAACGACTTCTCTGAAATGGAATAATGATTAAGAGCCAGCTTGAAGTTTTACTCGGAGGCAAAAATGACACCAAGATCTGGGTGCTTTTCAATCTCCCGGGGTGGGGTGCGACTCTCAGAGGAGCTTGGCAGTGAGACGAGGAGAGGGGCCAAGACCTTGAGATCCGAAGGGCAGTTTCTGCCTCACGCTTACCCGATTGCCGGTCGTGATTATAATCAGAACCATTAACACAGAGCCACGTGTCCCCTTGCCGTCTCTGGCTGAACAGCCACATCTTCTCGCCAATGCGTCTCTCCCTAACGTTGTCCCCGAACCATTTCCGTGTGCCCGCTGTGGAAGAGCAGGCGCCCCCTCCTGGCAGGAGTCACCTCCTCAGTGGGCTTGGCAGGGGCGGCCTTCTTCCAGTGGGTGGTCCCCACTCCCTCGTGGGAGACGGTGCCTCCTCCCTGTGGCTAGCCGCCCAGCCAACACGCCCTGGGCCTCGCTCTCTGGCGCCAAATGTAGGCGTTGGCCAGTGGAATCCTTTGATCCCTTCCACACAGATGGCCCTCCCCTCAGTCCTTGGGTTTAACTTGATGTGCTCTTTTAAAGGATTAGCTTGAGATACTGTTTCTTCCCAAACCAGCAAGTCTGAGTCCCCCCAGAAGCCTGGTCTCTAACGCTAATGCTTCCAGATTTATTCCCACCAGACCCCTCACTGTAATACCTTTATTACAATGCAGAACTATCTCTGTGTAGCCATTTGTGGGTCTGTTAGTCTTGAATTCTTCAGGGTGGGCACATGTGTGCATGTGGCTTTTAGAAGTGGGGAGAAGGAAAAACAGCAGCTATGGGCCAGCATTGTTAGAATTTATATGGGTGATTCCTAAAGACTAGTCTTTGCCATGCTGGCCTAAGAACCCTGTGTGGGGCTTTATGAAAATGCAGATTCTGGTACAGTTGATGCAGATTCTGCTCCTGGGGAATGTTGATGGTTTCCCAAGCTTAGTTACCACTGGATGAACTGCCTCAGGCAACATGATTTGTTCCATGCTGGGTTGGTTTGTCTGAATCTCTAATGGCTGAGTGGTCATTCACTCATTCGGTAGGTGTTTACTGAGGGTACTCTCTACCTGTACCAGTCACTATTCTAGATGCTGGAGCTCGAACAGCCATGGAAATAGAGGAGATTCACGGAGCTCTATGCTGAGAATGTAGTCACTTCTTCAGGAAATCTCGTAGAGTTCATCTTCCCTGGTACATCTTCCCTCCCCTATTCTCTTTCCAACCTCCATCTTCAGAACATGTTTGTTAAATGGAACCCAAAGGGAACAGAGAGAGCGTGTGCACAGAAGTGGAGAAAGAGGTTGCCTGGGTGGCTTAGTTGGTGAAGCATCCGACTTGGGCTTAGGTCATGATCTCGCCACTTGTGAGTTCGAGCCCCCTGTCAGGCCCTGTGCTGACAGCCTGGAGGCTGCTTTGGATTCTGTGTCTCCCTCTCTCTCTGTCCTCCCCCACTCGCACTCTATCTCTAAACACATATGAATCAATGTTTAAAAAAATCTTTTTTAAAAAGTGGGGAAGGGACAGAGAGAGGGAGAGAGAGAATCCCAAGCAGGCCCCACACTGTCAGTGTGGAACCCAACGTGGGGCTTGATCCCATGAACTGTGAAAACGACCTGAGCAGAAGCCAAGAGTCAGATACTTAACCAACAGAGCCACCCAGGTGCTCTGAAAGGGAAGATTTTTAATACAGAAACCATTCATCTGAAGGAAGGCCAACAAAGGTTTTTGTGAATATGTTTCTCTAGTGCTCTGGGTCGAAGTAGAAGGCCAGCCAGACACTGGAAGGGCAGATTACTTAAGGACAAATGAGAGAACATCTTGGTCTCTTGATTGAAAGGTTCTCCCAAACCAGAGCATAGCAATTCTCTTTGTGACTACCACTATGTGGTACTGAAAGACATAGGCAACATCATACCAGAGATAAACCTGTTATTAACACACTCGCGGAGTTTTCCAGGCAGGAAGATAGTGTTGGCACTCTGGGCACAGCCATGCTCAAATGACCTGCTCTGCCTGAGGTGTTATGTGTGCTCAGGAAGGAGGGAAAATGCTAACAATTGAGTGGAAGCCCAAACTGGATCCAAGGGTGTGAATACCAGGATTAATAAAGAAGACAGGCATTGACTTGAAATTCAACGTCGAATGGCTAGGAAGGCTAGAAACTGTAGCGTTTCACTCCCAACCTGGACTTGGCCAAAGGCTTTCACTCTGGCCCCAAAAGCACTTCCTCCACACTGTGAGGGCTCAAGAGCATTGCCGGGGCTGCTGGACAGGGGAGCCCCTGGGAAAGAAAGAGTCCCAAACAGGTTAGAGGCAGGATTCAAGTAAAACTTCCACACGGTCATTGTATTTGTCTCCCATGTTACAATTTGTTTTCCTTTTCTGTCAGATGCGTCTTATTTAGATTCATCTAAGCTCTGTGAAAGGCATTTAGTGCCTTTCTAGATAGGAACGGGTAATTATACACTTGTGCCTAGGACTAAACTGGAGGGCCCTAGTGTCCGTGGGGGTTTATAAAACCTCGTCATATTGGCACATGTCTTCCCTTCCAGATGCATGTGTTTGTCGCACCCTTGCAGCCTGGCACTGCCTCAGTGTCATCTCAGGGCACGGAAAGTCCAGCCATCCTTACTTAGGTCAAGGGCGGGGCGGGGGGGGGGGCATCACACAGCTGCCGTTGACGGCCGCCCTGTTCCTGACATTCTGTCACATACTCAGTTTCACAGGAATGTCAGGA
Organism: Hyaena hyaena; assembly: GCF_003009895.1. NCBI lineage: Eukaryota > Metazoa > Chordata > Mammalia > Carnivora > Hyaenidae > Hyaena > Hyaena hyaena. The sequence goes on along the minus strand of NW_024080951.1, from coordinate 1,953,295 downwards.
AAACAGACACCCTGCCTTTATCATGGTCACACTTGTGTAAACACGTGGAGCCACACAGGGGCCCAAACATCAAGGGACCACTTGAAAACCTCTAGAAAGTTTAGATTCTTTGTGAGATATATATGTGGCTGCAATGTGGCTTAGACTATACTTTCCCCAAGAATTTTACAGGACCTACATCGAGGGGTGCCTGGTTGGCTCAGCTGATTGAGCATCTGGCTTCGGCTCAGGTCATGATCTCATGGTTCATGGGTTCGAGCCCCACGTCGGGCTCTGTGCTGACAACTAACTCAGAGCCTGGGGCCTGTCTTTGGATTCTGTGTCTCCCTCTTTCTCTGACCCTTCCCCTGCTCATGCTGTCTCTTTCTCTCTCTCAAAAATAAATAAAACATTAAAAATTAATTTAAATATATTAATATATATATATTAAAAAAAACTCTCTACAGGACCTACATCGAGAATGAAAGTGATTCACTTCAATTATTTTTATACAAATCCTCCCATTTTTCAGATTTCCTGGTTTGGATTTTTAAATCCTAGAGCCTCAACCCAAAGGCAACTGGCTGTTTCCTCTACCACTGCTCAGCCCATGCGAGGGCTTGAAGTTACGTTCTCTGTAGACTATGCAAAGCATGATGGCAAAGATAAACATGCTGTGTACACATCTGCATGTGTATTAAGATTTCAGATCTGCAGGGACCCTGATTCCCAGGTGGCCTCAGAGTGGCCCCGCTGATGAGCTGGAAGCCCCTTCAGGCTGTTTTTCATGCTGGGACATTTCAACCTGGTACCGGCTTTATCAGGCCTTTGCCCACAGACATGTCTTGACAGAGCCACCAGCCCCTAACTTGGGCCAAGGAAGCCACCATGTGCGTGCTCTTCAGCTCTGTTAGGAGGTCCCAGAGACTGGTCCTGTTGTGAGTGGATCTCATTACATTGTCATAGCTCAGCCACCTAATTCCTATCATGTGATTGTCAGGACAAAAGTTTGGCTCCATTGGTTAGCTAGTAAGAACCGGTCCCCTGGATCACCCATGGAAGTCTGGTATCACATAAGCAGCTCTAGCAACTCACAGTCAGGGGAGAGCTCTGTCTTGTTATCCTGGAACTCTGTTGTCTTACACCCCAAGGCCACACCATCACTGTGCTGCCTGTGGGATCTGGATGGAATTCCAGTGATGCCTCCTCCATGGATTCCATACAGGAGCCATCTACTTTAATCCCCACACCATTCTTTGCCAGTGGTATTACCCAGGTTTGATGGGTAAGGAAGCTGGATCGGAGGGAAAGTGACAACTTGTATAATTTTGCTCAAGGACAACGTGGCAAATCCCTGATTCAAACTGACTGCAAACTTGTATTTTTCTGGCTTCGTGTGTCTGCTTGCAAAGCAAAAGGGAGGCACGTGCATAACAGAGCCATGATGCAAGTTCAAAAGGACAAAGTTTGTAACAGGAGTACTTACAATGGAAGTATTCGAAATACTAAAAAGATATAGTATACAGATCCAAGTGCAGAGGGTAAGGGAAGTAGTCGGACCAGGTAAATGTGCCCATTTGAGCTGCATCAAAGGGATGGAAGTGAGTGAGTCTTGAAGTATGTGTGTGGTTTACTAAATAAAGGCAGAACGGAAGGAAGGATCTCATGTGTGTGAAGGATGGAGGTGAGCACGTTGCAACTCGGCAGTGTGTTCTCTTGCTCATGCAGTTGAAGAAAATGTCTGCTGGTCAGTGGATGTTGCGGGCAGCACTCTGAAGTGATAGTCCTTGTTCATGCAACGTGCCGTTACCAACATTGCCCACCACTGCCGCCACATATGGCATGGCCCCCTGTCTGGCATTAGCAGGACCCGGTCTGGCTCAGGTCTGAATTTCTCATTCATGCTGAAGTGTTCCCTGCTCTTCTCTTGTTTGCACAGTGAATTCTCAACCCAGCTCCTCCTCAGACTGGCAGATCTTGCACATCTTTTGGAGTTTCTGAACCCATTTTGAACATGGAGGGAGGGTTCCTCAGATACAACACCAAGGACTTTTCAGACTCCACCAGGGTGTCCAAGAATTCAACTCAATTCTGAGACTATCTACCCAGGTCAGGTCCAACAGGTTAAGGGCTCAATCCTATAAAACTGCCCCCTACCCCCCTGCTTGGACACTGGTCTCAGGCCCCAGGCTGTCACCTATGCTATTGACTGCTTCTGATGGCTACAGAGTGAAGGCTCCAACGACCTCCTTATCAGATTCCATTAGTTTGCTAGAATAGTTCACAAAACTCAGGAAAACACTTATTTATGTTTACCAGTTCACTAAAGGATATGATAAAGGACACAGATCTACAGCCAGTTGGATCCCAAACAAAGGAGCTCCTGTGGTCAAAGAGCTTGGAGCCTGGGTCTGTGACTCATGGAAGCATCCTGTTTTCCAAGAGTGAAAAGTCTCCAGAAAGAAGACCAAAAAGCTGTCCTCTTGGGTTTGTATGAAGGCTTCATTACATAGTCTTGGTTGACTTGGCCATTGGTTAATTCAACCTTAAGCCTCTCTCCCCTCCCCAGAGGTCCCGCTGGGACTGAAAGTTCTAAGCTTCTTTTGGCTGCATTGGCAACCAACCCCCATCCTTAGGTACTTTCTAAAAGCCATCTCATCAGTATAACAGAAGACACCTTTATCGCTCTTAGCACTCAGGAAATTCCAATGGTTCTGGGGATCTGTGAGCAGAGATTGTGGATAAAGGCCGAACATAGTATGAGAAATACAGATTTGGTCATTCAGATGAATAAATCACAAGACCATAGCACAACGTGGACAAGAGCCAGGATATCACTTCTGATCAATGCAGATAGCAGCCTGGGGGAACAGCAAGAGCCTCAAGGGGGCATCAAAGACCATGGGAGTGCTCTGAGATCTACTACTCACTCTCTGTGTCACTTAGGGTCTTAAATTGCTGGTCTGCTGGCCCTCCAGCTTTACAATTTATGACTCTATCCCAAATGGCTGTTTTAACACCACATTCCATTTCCCTTGATCTCTGTGCAAGACAAGGTTGCATTAACACTCAAAAGATACCAGGTAACCGAAGGTGGTACTGAAACGATGATAGATACCGTGTGGAAGGGGATCCCATGAAAGAGACTGAAAAAGCAGGTATGTGGAGCAAGAAGGTGACCAACAGGAAAATGGCAGGAAAACTGAAACCCAAAATATAAACAGTCATAGAGAAATAGAGAATGAGGTTATTCTTGCTTTAGGTCAGTGGGACTTCCTCCCAGCCCTTCTTAAGTTTCAGGAGGAATGATAGGACATGGCAAGTACCACCCCCATCTCTCTTCCGTGGCGCCAGAGCATCTTCTGCGATTTCATGATAAAAATCAAGCTGGTGCTTATGTACTGAGCAACGCTTTTGTTTATATATCTACCTTACAGTACTTGGCTAAGGACTAAGCTGTCTTCGAACCTGCCAGATTTCTCAGAAGAAATAAAGACAATCGACTGCATTTCTGCAGTCCCACCCTCCATGGCATCTAAACCTCTTATGAAAGATAATTTTTTAAATCTATGTTTCACATACTCTGTAGGAGTGAAGCTAGAATATCATTCTGATTCCATTTTACAGATCAGGGGACTGAGTCTTAGAGGCCCGAGGGAACTTGTCCAACTGGCCTGGAAAGTGCACTGCAGAGTCCCTGGACCTCAGACTTCCGATGTTCCTCCCTAGTGTTTGAATCATTGGAAACCAGATTTTCCAAATGAAGCATGGCTGCTCTCTGTCCTTGCCCGATGGAAAAATGCAAAGACTAAACTGGGACACAGAGTGTGTATTAAATTTTTGAACAACTGAAAAAAAAAAAGGGAAGAATTCATCCAAACTAATAAAATTTTTGAGCAACTCCCCTTAGGATGACATGCTGGTGTTTACTTGAGTTGCTGAGAAAGACTGACACCATGAAATGGTGAGAAGAGGGCAGACTGCACTTGGTGAAAGAGTCCCATGGGGCCTCAAATCCAATTTGAACTTGGAAAACATTTATATAATCTTCTTATTCAGCATCTCCATGGTGTGGGAATGACTGGGCAAGAGAATGTCCTCAGTGCCACAGCCTTTTCCATTGTAACATGTGCTTTTTAAAGGCCTAAGTCTTTGGCATTCTTCTGGCATAATGGTGGCCAATGACGGTGCATGGGTCACACATATAAACCCTCTCCTTCCAAAGGAGGGCCAGGGTAAGCACAGACACCTCACCCAAGCTCTGGGCAAGGTCAGTGGCTGGGTCCAGCTGTTAAAGGTCAACCTGCATGCCCTTGGGAGTGGCCCCTGGCCAGTGGTCGAGTTAAATAGGACTGTGCCACCTGGGACCTGACACCAGGATATGTATAAAAGTTGCCTGCAAAACTCCCTTTAGAATGAACCCACATACCCCTCAGGGCCCATATTCAAGTCAGCACACACATATGCAGATGCTGTGTAACAAACACTAACAATTGCATTAGAACTACCATTTACAGAGAGCATTCCTGTATTCTCTTTTTTTAAATTTTATTATTTTTTATTAAAAAAATGTTTAGTGGCTCAGAATAAACATTTAAAAAACTGGACAGGGGCTCCTGGCTAGCTTAGTTGGTGGAGCTTGTGATTCTTGATCTCTGGGTCATGAGTTGAGTCCCTTGTTAGGTGTACAGATTCCATTGAAAAACGTTTAGTTTTGAGAGAGAGAGAAAGAGAGAGAGCGCGCGTGCACCAGCAGGGGAGGTGCAAATAGAGAGGGAGACATAGCCTCCAAAGCAGGCTCCAGGCCCTGAGCAAGCTGTCAACATGGAGCCTGACATGGGGCTTGAACCCTTGAACCATGAGATCATGATCTAAAGGGGTCAAAAGTGACAAACTTCCCACTATAGGATTAATAAACTCTGGGGAAATAATGTACAGCATGGTGACTGTAGTTAACACTGCTGTATGGTATAGTTGAAAGTTGCTAAGAGTTAATTCCTAAAAGTTCTCATCACAAGGAAAACCCTTTCCTTCCCTTTTCTTCTTTTTCCTTTCCTCTCCTCTCCTTTTCTCTCCTCTCTTTTCTGCTTTTATATTTATGAGAAGATGGACATAAACCAAATTTATTGAAGTGCTCACTTTGTAATATATGTACAAAGTTGCTGTACAACTTCAACACACACTGTGCTGTACATCAATTTTATCTCAATAAAACTGAAAGAAAAAAAAGTGATCCAAGAAATATCTCAAGGAAACAAACTTACAGCTTTGCCCTTTTTATTGAATTTAGAGCCTTGTTTGACCTAACCACAAGGTGTTCGGTCATAATAGCATCTGTGATCCGAGAAAAACAACTAAGAGAAGGATTTAAAAGGTAGCCTATTGTTTTTCGTGGGTCTTAACCTCAGTGTTCAAGGATCCTGGCTGTGTATCCTGGTGCAATGCCAACCTAGACTTCTCTTTTTCCTTTTACAACCTTCCCCTTCAAATTGATTGTAGTTTTACTGGAAGAAAGCCCAAGAAATACAGGCTTGTTTTCTTTTAACTGACATTATGGTCTTGATAGCCATCCTCACAGGCAGTCTTCAAAATTCAGATAAGTTTAGTTTCATAATGTGTTAGCTAAATTCCATCGACCAGGGATTCCAAGAAAGGCCATTTGCCATTTTTATTCAATGTACCAACCCAAATGGTTCTGTTTCTAAAATGAAGAAATCCTTCTTAGCAATACAGAAAAAAAAGATTAAAATAAAAATACTAATTCATCACATTGCTTTCTCTTGCATAGGGCACTTTCTTTCAGGAGGCTTTAAGGAAGAGTCTTAAAACAAATTTGAATGTTTGAGTGTGTTCCATGGTAAGGAGTGTAGGCACTCAAGGAGCTTCTAGAAGACTTTAAGGCAGTTACAGTGTCTGAGCTCAGGCAGTTGGGAAGATGAGACAGAAATTTCCTTTTCTTTTTAAAGCATTTATTTATTTATTTGTTATTTATTTAGAGAGTCGGGAGGGGCAGAGGCAGAGAGAGAAAGAGAAAGAAAGAGAGAGAGAATCCCAGGTAGGCTCCTCACTGTCATTGCAGAGCCCAACATGGGGTTCGAGCTCACGAACCATGAGATCATGACCTGAATTGAAACCAAGAGTTGGATGCTTAACTGTCAGAGCCACCCAGGCACTCTGAGACAGAAATTAAATGAACTTATGATACGGTTACCATAAGCAAAGAACTCTCCCCCTTCCCCAGGGCAGTTGCCTTTTCTTTCTTTCTTTCTTTCTTTCTTTCTTTCTTTCTTTCTTTCTTTCTTTCTTTCTTTCTTTCTTTCTTTCTTTTTTTTCAATTTCCTTATATTTATTTCAAAACCTTGGGAGGCATCTGGGTGGCTTAGTCTGTTAAGTGCTTGACTCTTGATGTTGGCTCAGGTCATGACCTCATTAGTTTGTGAAATGGAACCCTGTATCCCACTCTGTACTGACAGATTCTCTCTCTCCCTCTTTCTCTGTCTTTCCCCTTCCCTGCTCATGCTCTCTTTTTTTCCCTCTCTCTCAAAATAAATAAATAAACTTAAAAAAAACCAAATTGGTTACAGATGCAGTTAATGTAAACACATAATTTTAGTTTTCATGTGCACCTTTATGAAGCCACTTAATTTTTGACCATTTAATAAAAAATACTGAATCACTGATGTACTTTCTTTATTCACCGGGGGATACTTCCCCCTCTCAAAGTGAGCATTATCACAGTTTATGTAAAAAATTTACATTGTAAACTTAGCATATAGGATACATAACACAACTAGTTACCTCTTTGTGTATGTGTGTTAAGAGCTAATACCTTTTGTGGGCAAATGCTTATCAATAGAATGATTTTGGTTAATGTTGTCCCTTCATATGTATTTTAAGAAGAATTCTTTTTCCTCCTTTTTAAAAATTGAAATACAGTTGATATACAACAATATATTAGTTTCAGGTGCACAACGTAATAATTTGCTATTTGTATACAATGCAAATGATCAACGTGGTAAGTCTAGTTAACACCCATCATATAGTTAACAAAATGTTTTTTTCTTGTGATGAGAACTTCCAAGATCTGCGTTCTTGGCAACTGTCAAATATATGACACAGTCTTATTAACTACACCCTCACTGCGGTGGTTTTTACATCCCTATGACTTAATCATTTTATAACTGGAAGTTTGGACTTTATGACCCCCTTCACCCATTTTGCTGCTCCCCACCCCCACCTTTCTGATTTAGAATTAATGCTCGTGGCAAACACCCAGTCCAGGAGGAATTAACTCCTTTGCCTGACTAAGCTTGTTGCCCTTTCTTACTCTACCTTTCCAGAGTTGTTGCCTCTACTCAAACAATTCCCCTCTGGCTTTCCCACCTAATTTAATCTAAGCTTCTCCTGAAGGTGACTCGCCTCTCTTCTCCTGTTCATTCACATGTTTACTCCCCCCACTCCATCCCTCCTGTGCTCCTTTGGTTCCTTATCCTCCCTGTCACTGAAAAAAATCATTTACAAGGGGCCATTTTTTTTCTGACAGATTTAAGAGACCTGTGGGCTGGAGGCAGCGTCGTTTGAAATCAAGGCACTGCAAGAGTCTGGGATAGGGCCATCCTCCTTTGGGCGCCCACCCCATCAAAATTGAACACCTTCCGATAACTCAACTCCACCTGGAGAGAAGTAGCTGGAAGCTGGTCCAAGGACAAGCCAACAGGTTTGTTCAGTACATGCAAATTCTCTGCTTTCCTTGTGCCCTTCACTGACCTCCCAAGTATGAGCTGAAACAAATAAAATGTGGGTACGGGGCTGGGATGTTGCCAACAACAACCATTTTGCACAAAGGCTGACAAAAGCCTGGCGCTTTCTCCCGCCCTCCTCGCTGGTGGTGCAAGACCAGTCATGAGCTTCTTTAGTCCTCTGTCAGCAGGCTTCCAGCTGTGGGCTGTGCCATGGCTGACGAACGCAGTCCCACAAAGACATGATTTTTTGCTCATACAAGGACAGAGGAAACGAAGCCAATTCTGTAGACATTTCAGCCAATTTCTCCTCCCACATCCCACACCCAAGTACCTTGGCCCCTCTCCTCTGTAGCAGAATGGCTAGAGAAATTCTATGAAGCATGACAGAATTGTTTGCAAAAAAAAAAAAAAAAGAGAGAGGGAAACAAATTATAGGAATCTACTTTAAGAAAAAAAAAAGGTCCTCACTTGAAAAGGAATTTCTTTTCTTCAGTTGATTCATTACCTTCCTTGGGGTTTGCTCTGGTCAGTTGGCCAACTGACCTCTGTAGACGCCTTCACGGCCTGGGCCCTCCTCCATTCTCCATTTCCTGTTCCAAGATCCGACTCTGATTTCCTGACAAATACGTCCCTCCCTCTCTCCTCTCAGCCTCATCCTTTGTTCATCACCCAACGTATTTGCCATTTCATTTGCTTATCATTGCCTCTTATATTTCAGACCTTCTATCCTGGGTACATCTTTTCTCATTTTCTTTAGTGAGTGTGCGTGGGTGGCCAATTGTGAGTTTTTGTTTATCTCTCTTTACTTTGTCCTTATTTTTTGAACGATGTATTTGTTACGTAACATTATAAGACGGTTGGTTTTTCCTTTCAACACGAGGAAGCTATAATTTCACTGTTTTCTAGCTTTCATTGTGATGGTTGAGAAGTCATTAATAAATCAGGGATGAGTCTACCATTCCTTTGAAGATAATGCTTTTGTGTTTGTTTGTTTCTGGCTGCTTTTCAAACCCATTGTATTTTGGGATTCTGCACTTTCATGAAGAATTGTCCAAGACTGGCTTTCTTTTTCTTTGTCAGGCCTAGAATTAATTGGGATATTTGAGTTCATAAACTGCTGTCTTTTATCTGTCCTGGAAATTTCTCAGATGTTATTTTTTATGAGCTGTTTCTTTTGCCTCATTGTCCTCCCCTCTCCCTCTGGAATTCTGACTTGATGTATATTAGATCTTCTCACTCTCTCTTCCATATCTTATAGATTCTTATTTTTTAAGTGTCTTAAGGTTTTTTTGTGCTGCATTCTGGTTAATTTATTCTAGCTGTCTTTCGGTATACATTGTCTCTTTATCTGGGTTTACTGTGTTTTTATATAGACTCATTACATTTTTTCTTTTAATTGTTAAACTTTTTCTAGAAGTTATCTTTTTAGACCTGTTAAGTTCCTTAAAGGTTTTTTTTTTTCTATTCCCTGCATATATTTTAAAGCTCATATTTCACTGTGTTAAATGTGATTGTTTTAGAGTTTATACAGTTCGCATACAATGATTGTTTGTTTTTTAAGTAGGCTCCACACCCAGAATGGAGCCCAATGTGAGGCTTAAACTCACAACCCTGAGATCAAGATCTGAGCTGAGATCAAGAGTCAGATGCTCACCTGACAGAGCCACCCAGGCGCTCCCACAATAATTCTAATATATGAAGTCTTCCTGCATCTGTTTTTGCTGGTTCACACTCATGGTACATTGTTATTCATTACTGTAAGCTTCTCAGTTCTATGGAAAATAATGTTTAGAATCCTCGGAGAGTTAAAATGAAGGTATCTCCTTCAAAAAAAGGTTCGCATTTGCTTTGTCAGATGCCAAAAGGCTTCACTAATCTAAAACCACTTTAAATTCATAGCTTGAGGGTGTGGAGATAACACATATGATATGATTTTGGGCTGCAAACACATGAGAAAGACTGCTTACAGCTACAACTTCCCAGGGCCTTTAAAACTTTTTTTTTCTTAAAGAAATTCTGATTTACATTGTGCCAAGGATACTTTCCCTCCAGTCTTTAGGAGGGGGGGAGTGTGGTGTAGTGCGGGCGATGTTGGTTCTCCTTGTTCTAATAATGCAGCATTTTGTGTCCTCGGGTTTATGGGACAAGGAATCTTCTATTAGGCTCCAGCACTGGACAAAGACCACGTGCACTTTCTCACAATCTCATCTCCTTTTTCTTCTATCTTGGCTGGTCTTCTACCCATGCGGAGCTGTCCCCTTTGTTGAATTTAGGATCTGGTTCCTGGTTGGCCTCTGAGGGCCAGATGGTGCAGCTCAGAAGGGCAGGATGTTACTTGCCGGTGGGATGAAACTTGACTAGTGGGAAATGGAAGATGAGAAGGAGCCACACAGGTTAAGTTCCTCTTCCTTCCTCTTTTACTTGGATGACTTCATGGTGTGGGTCACTCTTGTAACCCCTCCAGAGGTATCCTCCAGGATCCCTAAGCACAATACAGAGTAAGCAGGTGGGTCCATCTCGAGCTGGTTGTGAGACAGCAGCCAGCCGGGAAGTGTATTGCCTGGCTCTGCTGGACATCTTTTCTTGCCTCACTTTTGCTGCTTTGCGCCTGCATCTCCCAAATCATCTCAGTGCTGCCTGCCGCTTTGCTTTTCAGAAGAGCTTATTAGAGACAACTGCATATACTGTGAAGCTCTGGGGGGTTAAATTTTGCCCCTCATGCCTTCTGAAGGCATGAGAATTAAGGCTCAAATTTACCTAGGTTGGTAGATTGCCTCCAGGGCAAGTGACGCTCCAGTGTTCTGCTTATCTTGATTTCTCCTAGTTTGGCTATGTAATTTCTCATTATCTTGTCAAATCTTTCATGCCTTTTTAAGAAGAGGTTGTTTGTATTTATCTAACATTTTTGAGGGCTTTCAGTGGGAAGGTGGATCTAGACAACCGAGCCAGCCATGTTTCCCAATCCATTCTGACAGCAATCAGGGTGATATTTTAAACATTGATACCGATTGTGTCCCCGCTCCCTTTGCTCAATACCCTTTCGGAACCCATGACTCTCACAGTGAAATCCAGGATTCTCAACATGGTTTCTAGGATAACATATCCAGATTCTTGCTTACCTCACCTCCTCACTATTTTTACTGTCATCATAATAGACTTCCTTCAGTTCCTCCATCATATGTCTCTGACTAGAGGTGTTTGCATATGTTGTTCCCTCTGCCAAGAATCCTTTCCCTCCACATTCTCACATCCTTCATTAGCTAATTTCTAACAAAGGTATAATGAAATTTCATATATCTATTTGAATGTTATCCCAGGCAAAGAAGAGGTACTAAAACATGAATTTTGTAATAATATTTTGCTGCTCAGACCAGATTGCCATCCAGGGTGTCTATGGCAGGGAAATCAATGAGGTTGTCAGTCAAGAAGCACTTTATTGCTGAGTATGAACACCTGAATTTTTTTTTTTTTTACGAATATAGAGTGTAGAAGGCATTCCACTGAGCACTGGGTGTTATATGGAAACCAACTTGACAATAAACTATTTTTAAAAAAAGAAGGCATTCCATTGGCTTCCCATTGTATTGGATTCATCACCTCCAGTAAAGCATGTGTGAATGTTTTCAAAGTCGGGAGTTTTAGGACCCATTGTTGTGGCTGCGTGGGATTGAAGAGGAGCTGTGTGTGGGCTTTGGCTGCAGAGACTGCCTATGCTCATGGCAACTTCCACAGAGAGTAGGAATGAAACAGGGCCATGCAGCAGAGAAGATCCTGTCTGAGAGAAAATAAGAATATTAGAAATGATAGTCACTATTTTTCCATGTTTTAAATAAGGCATTAATGTTCAGTGAATGGCCCGAGTAAGAAAAGAGGGAGTCACCCTCAACACGCCTGTTACCCTCACCACCCAAGTTAATCGGGCACCAATTCTGTCATTCTACCTCATACATATGTCTGGAATCCATATTCTCATATCCACTGTCACTTCTGCTCTTCCAATATGGGCTCTTATTATCCCATACTGGACGATACCCCTTGTACTGATAAGGGTCCATCTCTCCACTTCCTCCTACTGGTTCATCCTCCACTGGATCTACTTTCCAAACACAAATATGAGTCATGTCTCTCTCATACTTACAACACTTTGTTTGCAACCTTTTAGATCCCGGCTCCAGGTATCCTTGCATCCTCGCTTAGTCACTTTCCCAGGTGCACCCTGATCACTTGCAAGCTCTCCAAGTGCACCTGTATGTCAGGTGTTGCCCGTAGAGGTCCAGCACTGAAAGACTCGGAGAGGTCGGAGTGGTCCCAGTGAGGGAGTAGAGAGGCAGGGAGGAGGGGTCACTGAGATAATGTCAACTTTTCAAGGCATGTTCTGTAAGCCCAACCACGCTCTTCTTGGCTTTCTGTGGCTGCCAATGCGTACAAGAGCTGTGGAGCCAGTCAAGGCTGACAGAGGGCATGTCTCAGGCATAAGACATACATCAAATGTTACTCTATTAAAATATCCACAGGTATATATACACAGAGCTCTGGCAATTAATCCCAGGAGATAATCATAAAGCTGGTTTTAGAGAAACTGTGTTTACTTGACGAACTTTCCCTTGGCATTCTTTATTAGCAACCTGAACTCTGAATTTATTTCTGTCCCTTTGTTTTTTGCTTAATATCTATTAACAGTTATTTTGTCACTTATTATTTCTATTTCTGGCCCAAGTCCACTCTTTTCTTTAGCTCATCTCTCTTCTTCTCTTCACCTAGCTCAGAGATTGCATATTCTCTCTTGGTGGTTTTAACTCTTACCATGTGCTCACTCACCTGTTGATGGGAGAAGTTCTCCCAAATCTCCAGCCCAAACTTCTCCCGTGCTTTCAAAACTATCAACCATGTACTTCTCATCTTTGCCTGGGTGTCTCAGAGCCATCGTGGACTAAACAGGTCATCACGTGGAGCTGTGCCCTCTCTAATGTTCCATATCTTAGCAAACATATCACTATCATTAACTCCAGCACCTTGTCTCCTCCATGTTCCTTCACCTCCCACTTCCTTTCAGCTACAGAATTGCAGTGACCCTACCTCCTAAGCATATCTCTAATCCATCCACTTCTCCTTCCTGATGTAGGTTCTTTAGTTCAGGCCATCATGATTTGTAGCCTGAATGACTGTAACAGCATTTAATGGGTCTTTTTTTTTTTTTAATGTTTTACTTATTTCTAGGAGAGAGAGAGAGACAGCGTGAGCAGGGGAGGGTCAGAGAGAGAGGGAGTCACAGACTGAAACAGGCTTCAGGCTCTGAGCTGGCAGTCAGCACAGAGCCTGACGCGGGGCTCGAACCCACGCACTGCGAGATCATGACCTAAGCGAAAGTCGGATGCTTAACTGACTAAGCCACCCAGACGCCCAGCATTTAATGGGTCTTGAGCTCCCTGGCTTAGTCCTTATCCATTCTTCTCTCTGATTTGCTGCCAGATTGATTATTCTGAACTATAAGTTTGGCCATGTCCTTCCCAGAGAGACCCCAAAATACTGTTTTCCTATGCCTCACACTAGTCTCATAGGTAGGCATAAATCAGAGTCAATGGAGCCCATTGACGCTTTGTTGCATTTAGCCAGAGTCTGATGTGGGGCTCGAACCCACAAACTGAGAGATCATGACCTGAGTCAAAATCAAGAGTTGAATTCTTAACCCACTAAGCCATCCAGGTACCCCTTGCATTGAGGCTTGAAAAGAACACACTGGCAATCAACAGGGAGAGGAAAAATGAGTCTTCCCCGCAACAACTGCTTCCCAGCTTTGTGCATCCCTGAGGAGGAAGCCCTGAGTGCGGGTCCTAGGTTCTCATGAGGCATCACATGGCAAGGTAAAAACCCTGGTGGGGGTGGGGGCCGAAAACTTTGTGTTGGAGAAGAGTCAGGGAGGAAAACACAAAGTGAAGCTGTCCCAGGTTGCTCTGCTACAATCCCCAGATCAGAGCGTTAGGCAGGGCAGGCGCCCCCACCCAGATTCAGACTCCGCAGATGCTAGTGCTTGGAATTAAATTACTCCCCGGGGGGTGGTGCATCCCGAGTGTGAGGAAGGAACAGGGATTGAAACAGACGTCCTCTTCTTAAAAATATCAAGCAAAAAAATGAAAACAAAACCTGCCCTCCGAACAACCTTGTGTTAGAACATCAGGAAGCATGGATTAAACAAGGAATAATGGTGATGGTGATCTGATTCACACGTGCTGCAAAGCCCTTAATGGCTGGAAGAATGGCGACCTGCCCTTTTTCTGGTGCGTGATGTCAGGCAGGCACCCTATAGTCTCCCTGCCACACACCATCTGGCCAGTCACACTCTTACCATGCTGGCTCCCAGCCAGACTCACACACCTTCTGAGAGTCGTCCTTCCGTGTCTGCCAAGCCCTGGCTATGAGGTGTGTCACTTCCCGTTAGTCATAGAGGAGGCTTGTGGGAAAGTTGAATAAACCACTTCAGATGTCCCTCAAAGCCAACGCCTGCCATGCAAGTCTATGTGAACGTGAGCACTCAGGGCTTCCCACGTGTTCTTATAGTGGCAGGTACCCTAACAACCTGGATGGAGACAATTCACGATTTATCTCCCAGGAAGAATAAAACAGTAGACATGTCTACCAAGGTCCATTTGTCCAAGAGTAGCATCATCTAATGGGTTCAGAGGTGGGAAGCTTCCATCGAGAGCCAATTGTCCCCAGGCACTTTGCATTTGATGTCTCAATTCTCTTCTCATTGGAAATTGGAAGAGCTTGGTTTCATCATACAGAAAGAAGGAAATCAAGTAACTAAATCACAGTGCTAGTCTGCAGTGGGTCAAGATAGTGACCGTGTCTCTCTGGCCTCAAAGGCTATGAAGGCTCCCTGTAGCAGGTATGTGCATGTCTGGCTCCCAACCGTTCCCATCTCTGCCCAGCCTGCAACACCGGACATCACCTGCAATAGGTCATTTGTGGACCACAGTGTCGCTTGTGATCCTAGCAGTATACTGTGAGCTTGGTTGTTTCTACATTCTCTCATGGTTCCAGGCATGCGTGCAAGAGAGCTGAAACAAACATGTTCCCTGGCTACCAGGCACATCCTACCTAGAACAGATGGACCAACATGTGGAAGGAAAAGTGTGGGAGAGGTAAAAGCGAGGAAATCGAAAAACAAAAAGAAGGCCAAGCCACAAGTGAAAAAGTTATTTCATTATCTGATTTGGACTAAGGGTGGAGGCACTAGAAACTATCCAAAATGCCTCTGCGCTATTTATCGACAGGAAGGCACACTACTTTCAAGGGGCTACTGATTTAGAATTGCTCTGGGCCACGCGATCTGTCGGGTTGTTTGTTAACTTGGCTGCTGTCCGGGGCTCTCCTGTCCTGCCCCTGCTGGGATTCCAGAGAAAGCTGCCCCAGTGTCACAGATGCCCAGGACCATCTGCAGGGAGTGACAGCAGTGAACCAATGGCTGTGACAAGTCTCCAAATGGCAGTCATCACCCATCCCCATTGTCACACTGTTGTGCCCGATTTGCGAGTTCCCAGAGACCTCCAAGGAGCCGACACCGAAGCAAATACAAAAGGGTCTTTATTACAAGCTCGAGCAGGGGCTCATCTGCCTACCGGTGTCGTGACAGCAAGATGAAGCCAAGAACAATAGCGAATAGGGTTTTTAAGGAGTAAGGGATGGAGGTATTACAGTACATGTAGCATCATCACATAAGCACCGATTACAATTACAGCTTTGACCATTCAGTATCTGTGAGGTGTTCATTACTTTTGGTGGGACCCAATCATGACTTTTGAGAATCCTTTGAAAATGACCAATTATGAGGTGAGTTTAAAGGGCCCACGTGGGGTTCAGGCAAGCGGTGAGAAATTGGCTAGTTTGTATCTGGAGTTCCCAGCCTTGACTCAGACCATAGGAATGTTTTTTGATTAGCTGAACTGAGGGCGGTCCGAGGATGGCTTTAGCCTTGAACAGTCTAAGATTGGGACTGGGATTGGGGCTACATGCAGCCCGAGGTTTCTCTTAATGGAGGACTTAATTTTTGGCTCTTCATTCCCCCCTTCTCTTGTGTATTTGAAGGCCCAATCATGGGTCTTTGGTCGGGTTCCAATCATTAGGGTGGTGATATTGCGACCTAAGTATTATGGGTTGTATTGCCCCCAGACGTTCTTGCATGAAGGCAAGCAATCTATTTAAATGATAAAATCTCAGATGGACATTGTTAAAGATTTGATTAGAGTTCAGTACGATGCAATTGACAAAGAAATTCAGTTATTTTTGTGACATATAATATTTTAAGTAATCAGAATATTATTGGGGTGCCTGGGTGGCTTAGTCGGTTGGGCGTCCGACTTTCGCTTAGGTCATGATCTCGCGGTTCGTGGGTTCGAGCCCCGCGTCGGGCTCTGTGCTGACTGCCAGCTCAGAGCCTGGAGCCTGTTTCAGTCTGTGACTCCCTCTCTCTCTGACCCTCCCTTGCTCATGCTGTCTCTCTCTCTCTCCTAGGAATAAATAAAAACATTAAAAAAAAAAAAGAATATTACATGATAATTCTATACCAAAACATTAAAACTTTAGGATTTGCATATATATTTGGGCAGTTATACTATTTACTCATGCAATATAACCTAAGGTTTACTGTTGTACATAGTGTTTTTCCAAGTAACTTAGCATCTTAAATAAAAGGGCCTAATTGGCCAAAAGACCCTTTTTTACTATTTAAATCCTGGGAAGTTTGTTAAAACTTTAGGAAGTTATAAAGTGTATCCTAAATAGGATTACAGATTATTAAAAATCTTAAAACCTTTTTTTTAACCAAAGTGGCAATAAAAGATTTTAAAGGCGAATGTAGAAAAACCTAGCTCCTTTAACATTGAGAAGTTTTAACTATGCAATTAAAGACCTGATAAAGATGATACCTAAAGCTTTGGTTTTCTTGGCAGCAAAAGGAGAAAACCTTTATTTACATTGTCTTATCAAGAGCAGATTTACAATCCAAGAAAACTTTGTGTTTTGACCAGAGAGAAAAGCAGTGTTTTAACTTTATACCAGTGTATTTTTAAAATTCCATTTATTTCAACTTTAGTTTATCCTGAGCACACATAGAATATCTTTTCAAAGATTTTTCTTTATAGACCTTTTACATTTTTTTGTCTTTAAACTTTGTCTCAAAACCACTTTTTCTCTAAACAACCAGTCTTATTTAGGACAAAATTATTTTTTTAATTTTTAACAAAAATGTATTTCTATTTTTTATATCTTTTTTATGTATTTCTCAGTTTTCTACATATAAGATTGTTTTCCTTATTTTCTATCAGTTTTAAGTACACTTAGCAGAATTTTAACTTAGGAAACCTTAGTCTCCAAGTGAGGACTTAGTAACCAATTGAGAGGTGTTTACATTAGGATTTTTAAATCATTTTTTTAAAGGTCCAAATAGTCTTATTTTTTTTCTACAATAGGAAGCTGAAAACTCAAACTTATGTTTAATAATCATGTATTCTATTTGGATAGAGAGCATGTAATTCAGGCCAGACATGTTTTTAAAAGGAGTTAATCTCATCTGGTAGGAGGAGTTGTGCACTCTATAGAGTGCAGAGGGAAGGAGAGCCACCCAGTCTCTGCCAGTCTCCAAGGTCAATTTAATTAAGGTCTCTTTTAGGGTTTTATTTATTTATTTTTTTCTATCTGTTCTGAACTCTGGAGTCTGTATGCACAATGTAATTTCCAATTAATTTCCAAGGTCGTGGCTAGGTTCTGACTTACCTTGGACACAAAAGCTGGTCCATTATCTGACCCTACATCTGAGAAAATTCACACCTTGGTAGGATGTCTTCTAGCAGCTTCTTTGCCACCACCTGTACAGTTTTGTGTTTGGTGGGATATGCCTCAGTCCATCCTGAAAAAGTGTCTACAAAGACCAGTAAGTACCTGTAGCCATACCTGCCAGGTTTTACCTCAGTAAAGTCAGTTTCCCAATAGGCTCCTGGGTGTCTTCCTCTTAGATGTGTTCCAAGATTATGGGGGCTCTGCGTAGCATTGGGCAGTTGACAGGCTCTGCATTTACTGACGATTTGTTCAATTTTGGAGTTGACATCCTTAATTTTAATGTGTGACTGTCTAACCAGGTCTTGTAGTTTTCTCTGTCCCATGTGGGATGCTCGGTGTATTTTTGACAGAACCCTTATTCCCATTTCCTCAGGCAGGATGATTTTGTTATCTGAGGACCTCCACCAGCCCTTAAGGTATTGGGTCATAGGCAGTCCTTTAACCCATTGTATGTCCTTGAGTGAATAACGAGGAGTCTCTAGTAGGTTAGGGTCCCCCGGATCTATGAGTTTGACTGTTAGGGCCGGGGTGTCTTTGAGGGCCGCTTCTTTAGCAGCCCGGTCGGCCATGTTGTTGCCTCTGGCCATCTCAGTTATGCCCTTTTGATGGCCTGGACAATGGATGATAGCTAGTTTGTTTTTGTTTTGTTTTGTTTTGTTTTTGGGGGGGGAACCATAAAGCCTTGAGGAGAGCTAGGCTCTCCTTTTTTATTTTTAATAGTTTTTCCTTCTGCCGTGAGGAGCCCCCTTTCTCT
Source organism: Hyaena hyaena (assembly GCF_003009895.1). Classification (NCBI taxonomy): domain Eukaryota; kingdom Metazoa; phylum Chordata; class Mammalia; order Carnivora; family Hyaenidae; genus Hyaena; species Hyaena hyaena. Next base: position 1,934,986 of record NW_024080951.1, on the reverse strand, counting down.
ATAAATTATCCCATGGATTTGAGCGGTGGCGAAGGCGTATCGACTATTTGTGTAGACATTTAGTTTTCTCTTCTGCCCCAGAGTTAAAGCTTTAGTAAGTGCAATTAGCTCGGCCTTCTGTGCTGAGGTACCGGCTGACAAGGGTTCCACCCAAATGACTTTTTCGGTGGATACCACCGTGGTCCCGGCATACCTCAGTCCTTATTGTATGAAACTACTGCCATCTGTGTACCAGGTGATTTCCGCATCTGGCAACAGGACATCTTGCAGGTCCAGACGGGTGGCATGAATATGGGCCAGGATCTCGGCACAGTCACGGAGGTGAGCCTCCAAGTCCAGATCAGGCAGTAATGTAGCCATGTTCAGGGTGGTCGGGGCCTGGAAAATAATTCTGGTAGGGTTGAGTAGCAGAGTCTGATAATGGGTCATGCGGGCATTTCTGAGCCATCGATCTGGTGGTTGCTTTAGAACTCTCTCTATTGGATGAAGGGTAGTGACGGCCAGCTCTTGCCCCATACACAATTTATTTGCAATTTTTTGATGATTTGCCACAGCCGCAATCATGCAGAAATATAGTGGCCAACCGGATGCCACCGGGTCCAGTTTCTTGGAGAGGTAGACCACAGGCCGGCGCCAGAGGCCCAACATTTTTGTTCCCTCAGGGGAGAGATGGATTTGTGCCCCCAGTTTTGTCTATAAATTATGGCCCAGAAGGGGTTAGGGGCATTCTGGGATGACCATAAATGAGTGGGATACCTGACCCACACCCAGATCCATAGTTTTTCATGTAATCCATGGATATTGCTTGACGCCCATTGCTCCTTGGACCCATGATCTTTTGGCTGACAGTGGGCCCCCGGGCTGTAGGAGCACAGAATGTTGGGCCCCCATATCGACCAAGAAGTCTGAAGATTTCCCTTTCATTTGTAAGGTTACTCTGGGCTTGGGAAGGGGCACCAAACCGCGTCTCCCTAGTCACTGTCATCTCTCATTACTAGAATGGAAGTTTTAGATTTATTTTTGGGGCATTCTTTGGCCCAATTTTTTTTTTTTTTTTGTAGTAGGTGCATCGATTTTTGTTTAAGTGGGGGTGCCCCTCGAGCCGCTGGGAGTTCTCCTTATCTTTTTTTTTTTTTCCTGAAGCAAACTGCCTGAGGCCTCTTTTCCGGTCCTCTGGTTCCGCAGTTGCCACGAGTAGGATCTTGGCTAGACCCTGGGTTTGTCTCTTTTCAGCTCTTACCTGCTTGTCCTCTGCACTTTCCCTGTTGCTGTATACCCTCTCTGCCACGACCATTAGATCTTGGAGGCTCTTTTCCCTAGATGTTCTAGTTTCTGAAGTTTTCTCCAAATGTTGGGGGTGGACTGATTGATAAAAGCCATGGCCACAGCAGCTAAGTTTGCTGGGGCCTCTGGATCTATAGGGGTGCACTGGCAAAATGTTTCTATTATTTTCTCAAGGAATGCTGCGGGGCTTTCCTCTGGTCCCTGACTGACATTGTAGGCTTGTGAGCTACAGCCTTGAGACCTGCCAATAGAGTCTGGAGGTAGACTAAGAGACTCTCCTTACCTTCAGCTGAGTTGTAGTCCCAATTTGGCCATGCCAGGGGAAGCCCAGCGTCAATATGCGCCTGGTCGGTTGTGAGGACCCCAGTGGAGCCAGGAACTAATTTCCTGGCCTCACTCTGGATGCGTTCTCATTCCTCAGTAGTGAACAAGATCTGCAACAACTGCTGGAAATCATCCCAGGTGGGCTGATGGGTGAACAGAACAGTTTCTAATAGGTTAATAACGGCACAGAGATTCTCCGAGAACAGAGCGTTTTGAGAACTTTAATTGTACAGATTACTTGTGGTGAAGGGCCAGTAATGGTGGGGCTGGTTGCCCTGATCATCAGGGGGGTCCGTGGCCCTCAGGGGCAGTACAGTAGAGTCCGGTCCCTCAGGGGTTGCGCCGTGCCGGCTCCTTGTCCAGGGGTATGTCTGCTCAAGATACTGAAAAGTATTGGATGCCATCCTGCTGGATAAAGCCGAAGCATGGCAAAGAGACAACACTTTAACGAGATGGCAAAGGAGTTCCATCAGTTGGATCGCCAGAGCCGGAGCTTTACAACCGGGACACAGATGGCAATACCACCCACCTGGGGACAGCTGAAGAGGATGACACAAGAAGCTGAACGGATTGTTCAACATTCAGGCCAGAAACTTACCCCTTTTATTTTACTTTTGGCAATGCTGGCTGTGATATCTTGCCAGTCTTTTGCTGCTGGAGACAGAAACTTCGAGCAATGAAAAAGCAACCAAGTGTTTATGTGCTTTTTTATTTTAAAGAAATAAAAAAAGGGGGAAATGAATGCCCTGTTCCAGGCTGACAATGAAGGGCCTATTCCAGGCTGACCATCCCCAATCGCCGGATGCATTCTGAGCTGGAACATCCTAAGCTTGTAAACGAGCCAGGGTGCTGACCAAGTAGCAAACACAACGTCAAGACAGCCTATGTGCACACATAAGACTGTGTCCAAGCAGGTCATTCGCGAATGCAGAGTGGGAACTTGGCAACAAGCCCCTGGGAACAGAAAATGGGAGGACAGTGGAGTCGGGTCCTTCCGGGGTTGTGCCTGTTTCTTAGAAGTAACTAAAACAGGGGCCGATGCAGAGGAGGGCGGCACCTGGGGAGGTAAAAAATGTTTAAGCCATGGAGGGGGATCATCCATTAAGTTAGCCCAGACAACGATATACGGAACCTGGTCCAGGTGGCCCGTGCAGGGCTGAGAGACCTGCTGTTCTACTTGGTGAAAAGATTCTGAAATTTTCTTTTCTTTTCTTTTCTTTTTTTCAATTTTCATGGAGAGATTGTGCGCTCAAGTTCTGATATCCTTGAAGTGAGTGAGCAACAGGTCCAGTGGTTTAGAGGGTGTCTGTCCCATTTTGTCAGTCTCAGTCGCCCAGTAATAAAAGTCCAACGGACACAACTGACAGCCACAGACACACACAGAGAGACAGATAACAAAGTTTGCCGCACACAGACATATACATAGAGAGACAGATAACAAAGTTCGCTGCGCGGGGAAACGAAACTGAAACCAGGTCGGCGGCGCCGCGGAAAAGAAACAAACTGGGATGAAGGTTTTCGGTTGGATCCTGGGCACAACCTGCCTTGTCCCTCTGAATCAATACAGAATACAGGTTAGGGGCAGTCCATTGGACATTTCTTCCCCTCCAATACAGAAGGAGCCTGGAATGTCTTCCAGGTCTCCTGCGACCGTGGCCCCCCAGCGAGTCCGCCTTAACCATCTTTGGTCGCCTAATACAGATTTGTCTTGAGACCAGAGTTAACAGAAAGAGATTCTTACCAGCTGGATGACCCTCCGGTTCGGGGGTACTGGGGGTCTTGGGGAATCCCGGACGAGCCCCCAAATGTTGTGCCCGATTCGCAAGTTCCCAGAGACCTCCAAGGAGCCGACACCGAAGCAAATACAAAAGGGTCTTTATTACAAGCTCGAGCAGGGGCTCATCTGCCTACCGGTGTCGTGACAGCAAGATGAAGCCAAGAACAATAGCGAATAGGGTTTTTAAGGAGTAAGGGATGGAGGTATTACAGTACATGTAGCATCATCACATAAGCACCGATTACAATTACAGCTTTGACCATTCAGTATCTGTGAGGTGTTCATTACTTTTGGTGGGACCCAATCATGACTTTTGAGAATCCTTTGAAAATGACCAATTATGAGGTGAGTTCAAAGGGCCCACGTGGGGTTCAGGCAAGCGGTGAGAAATTGGCTAGTTTGTATCTGGAGTTCCCAGCCTTGACTCAGACCATAGGAATGTTTTTTGATTAGCTGAACTGAGGGCGGTCCGAGGATGGCTTTAGCCTTGAACAGTCTAAGATTGGGACTGGGATTGGGGCTACTTGCAACCCGAGGTTTCTCTTAATGGAGGACTTAATTTTTGGCTCTTCAACACCTCTTCTGTTTGTGTTGAGCTTATAACACGTTTTCACCAAGGTGGCTTCCCAGACCTTCATAATAATCTGAGGAGTAGTCGAAGCCAGAGGCATTCTATACTATTATTAGGCAATAATATGACATATTTATTAGTGTGGTGTAATGTTATTATTACATCGATTTTAACCTAGAAGGAAAAGAGCTCAGTGAGGTGACACACACCAAGGTAAAATGACAAGCTTCCTGAATTTACTATAAACTCGTTATCTTGACTTTCAAGGATGAGGCAGAGATTGACAAATATGTTTACTCTTGTTCCTTTTATGTATAGCTAACATCATTGATTCCTAATAATTCCTTTTTTTTTTTTTTAATTAATGTGTATGGCTTAAAAGGCCAGTGCATGATTAGCAAATCTTCATCAACTAAGTATGGGACATCTGGTCTCTGATGAAGGAAATGAGACATGGGCCACACATTTCCACCTGAATTAATCTTTAGAGTCAATGTGTATGGAGGTTAAGAGCTTTGGAGCCAGACACTCCAGAGTCATCAAGGGAGGGCTTCCACTTGGCAAGTCACTTAACCAATAGGAACCTCGATTCCCTTATCTTTACGATGGGGATTGCAATGTGTACTCTGCAGGGGCATTGCAAATGTTAACTGAGTCCAGTCATCATTCCCGAAGAGATCCATCAACAGCAGCCGTTCTTCATACTCTAGACTTCTTTCTCTTTGTGCTTAAATTTCTAGTATTGATAATTCCTCTGTTACTAAAAGTTGCTCAGTATACAGGATGGTCAATGTGCGGAGGGAAACACACTCATCAATGGCTCATCATTGCTTTAAATTGCCTGGCTGTGGGACCTGATTTTGGAATCAGAGCTGTGTGCAGATTTCAGCCCCAGGGTGCACCCTGGGAAAGCCAGGTAGCTTCTACAACTTCCGGTCCATCATCTGTAAAGTAGACACCACTATGATGTGCACATTGCTGCCCCGGAGAACGGAGATGAAGAAACACTTGTGAGGTGCCTGGCCAGGAGTCAAGGCTAGACAAACATTACCTTGCTGTTAGGATTATGGTTGCTTGCAGAGGCTCAGCCTGTGTGCCCCAAGATTTCCGCGGGCTGTAGGGCTGCCTCTCCTGCTCTCCAGCAGGGGGTGCTGCCGGCGCCTCTTCCTGCTGCTGCTTCCCACATACCTGTGCGGCTCTCTGGAGTCTCCCAGGGAAGGTAAAGGAGGTTGTGGTTCAGCTGGGAAAAGAGCATCTCAAGGGCAACCTAACCCTGGTCTTCACCAAGGACCATTATATGGAGGGCTGACTATGTTCTCCATCTCTCCAGGGGACTAGAAATAGGGACGTGGGAGGGAGTTGCAGAAGTGGGGTCATCAGTGTAAGGAAGAGCTTCCTGCCTGGAATGTGAATCCATCCTGGAAAACCAGCGACCCAAGGGTGGGGGGTCGGGGGTCGGGGCTACAGTTCACAGGGACCTTTAAATGTAGGAATGGCAAACGCTCATCCTGAGTCAGAAGGTGGTCATCTGCTACAGAACAAGAGCTGGGACCCAGAGACCACTTCAGTCAATGATTCCATGCTCTTCAGAGGCCAGAGTCCCAAAGAGAGTCTGTATGTTAGTGTATGTTCAAAACATAAAGTAAACCTGGGTACACACATGTATACATACCCCTTCCCTACACTCCATGTTCAAGGGAGTTTCAGGGGAATAATGTTGGGAATAAGCTGTAGGGAGGCATCTATGGGGTCTCTTAAGCTAATGAAGTGTCAAAAAGAGAGAATAGGAAGCCTCGTCTGGGGGGTGGCTCTGCGAGGGCATTGGATTCCCCAAAATCTAGCCCCTGTGTGGGAGCTGGGTCATTGGTCTCATTCGTGGACATGGGCATGACAGCCCACCATATGCAGCACTCTATTTGATCCTCAGTGACACCACTGTGCAGGTGAGGAAATGGAGGCTTGGTCAAGTTCTCGACTCAGGCGCTTGAATTTGTTACTCCTTTCTCCTGAATGTTCTTCCCTCAGATCTTTGTGTGGCTGGCTCCTTCTCATCACCTGGGTGTGTGCTGGAAAAGCACCTCCTCAGATGGGCTCCATCCCACGACCTGCTCTCTTTAAGTTCTTCATGGCACTCCTTGCTCTCTAACAGTGTCTCTTTTATTTGTTTACCTATTTATTATCTCTCCCCTGCCACAAGGTAAGCCCCAGTGAGCAGGGATCCTACCCTGCTTTCACCTTTTTCTTCCTTCTATCAGCCTGACCAACAGAGATGCTCGGTACATCCTTGATGAATCAAAGATCAAACTGACGTTCCCACAGTCCCACAGCTAGGATAGGACAGACAGGGCCTATCCCACAAGCCCAGGACCCTTTCAACTTGATTCCTGCTTCCAGAAAACATCAAACAGGGTCAAAATAAAGTCTTTGGGGGGCTAGGCCTTGTCTGATTCTCCCCCTGGACATTACTTTAGACCTTCTGTTCTAGCATTTGTCTTGAAAAGTCATTCTGGGTGAGTCTTATTTGGTATTGACCTGGCTGACAATGAAGACTTCATTTGTGGGTATGTATTCTTATACTGCAAGGGATTTTGCTGCCTTGGGGGAGTTGAGTATTGCCCACCTCACTCTGAGAGGAACAGGCCCGTGGCAAGCTGAGCCTATGGCAAGCCGAGCGGTGATCCTTCATGTTTCCCTGAGACTCAAACACGTACTTAGCTGGGGTCTGACAAACCTCCCTTCTCCCCTTTAGAGGACTCCAGGGCCCCACATCAATTCCTTTACCCCCACTAGAAAGTGGTGCTTCCTCCTGGGCAAACATTTGATGCCCAGAGAAGAGGCCTTTCTCCTCCCATCCCACAATCTTGGCTGTGGTGTGAACCTGGCCTTCCAAGAACAAAAATACCGTCCTGTGTTTGCTCCCACTTGGCAGCGAGGTGGTTCCAGCAGGCCATTTGGCCGTCAGCCTGAGGAAGTAAGTCTCCAGGTACTGGTGAGAATGTTGGAGGCAGGTTGCTGCCTAGAGAGAGGACGATTTGTGTTGGAGTCGAGGTCACAAGAAAGAGGCAGCTGGGGGAGGTGGGGAGGGCGTGACTCCCATCTTTCCTGATCAGAGAGAGGTGAGGAGTGTTCTGGCAGCTGCGGCTTCCAGCAGAGACCCGACAGCACTGGTGGAGACTGATAGTCCATGAAAAAGTGTTCCTTGGCCCACGTGTTTACTTCAGACACCTGTACGGAGGCGTGAGAAACAAGGTCAACTTGGAACCTTTGTACCATTGCCTTTCAAGTTGTGGCACAGCACACCATTTGACTGCCAGACGGCAGTGATGGGTGAGAGCAGTGGGCATTCCTGAAAATTCATAGACATGTATGGTCTTGGTATGTCTAGGCAGTCAATGACTCTGTTCCTTTTTGTTCCACTTAGAGGGAAAAAATACACTTGTTTCCACTTCTCCTATGTCAAGGGAAGGCAAGCTGCCGTACCCTTGTCCTTCTACTAAACAAAAAAGCTGACACATCGAGGGTTCCCTTGCTGGGCGCTTTCTCCTCCCCTGTGCTGCCCTTCTGCTCCTCCGATCCCACCCCTCACACCATACAGTCTCTTCCTGGATCAAGTCCCAGATATTCCAGGGCCACCCGGGCTGCATGACTGGGGACAAGGAGTGGCCACTGGTTTAGTGGTGACTGTCACCCTCCTCCCTTCCAGGAACAAGAGCTATTGATGTGGTCTTATAAGATGCACAGAAGCTATGGAAATAAGCACTCTATCAATAATAAATGGAATGGTAAATAGAAGCAAACTAGTCACAGGAAGATGAGGTGGCCGGTAAGCCAGTCAATTTTCTTTTAATTGCATTCATATCCTTAAATGTCAAAGGAACAGCAGTCCTGAAAGTTTCATAATCAAACAGAATGGCAGCAAGACTGCAACAGGGAAATCTCTTTTGTAGGAAAAGCAGGGTAACTTGAGTATAATAAGCCAAAACATATTAGGTTACAAAGGGAAATCTGAATTGAAATTCTATCATAAAAACAGAAACCCGCTATTGGAACTTTTTCGAGCCCTCCAATTTTTGACACAGCGCTGTTTTTTTTTTTTTAATGTTTTTATTTATTTCTAGAAGAGAGAGAGAGAGAGAGACAGCATGAGCAGGGGAGGGTCAGAGAGAGAGTCACAGACTGAAACAGGCTCCAGGCTCTGAGCTGGCAGTCAGCACAGAGCCCGACGTGGGGCTCGAACCCACGAACCGCGAGATCATGACCTAAGCAAAAGTCGGATGCTTAACCGACTAAGCCACCCAGGCGCCCCAACACAGTGTTGTTTTTAAAAACTATATCCACGTGCGCTAATTGGAAAAGGAGAATTTTAAAATCTGGTTCAGTTCAGTTAAAATGACTTTCTTGGTCCTTTTTTAAGGCTTTTCCCCTCAAAACCCACTGTGAAACCCTCATCCTCACCTTGTAGGACCCCCCTTCCCACCATCATGGGGGTAGTCATCAAACACAGATCAAAATCTTTAGCTGAGAGGGTGAAGCCTTTTCTGACAATGACATTTTCAAACATCAGCCAGAGGGTGCATAAGGAGTTGAGGGACACTGGGCTCTCCCCTGAAACCATACCACATACAACTCTTGGGGCAGGAGGGTCAAACCTTCCACCAAAACAAATTGCTACCAAAAAATATATATATATCAGTGGGCTTTCAGGAAGAAAATTAGGGCAAGGTTTGTGCTGTGTAAGGCTCATTCATACCTGTCTCTCTCCTCTGTCGAAATTCAGACTAGTTTCCTTGCTAATTAACTTCAGAGACCTTGTGTTCTATTCCATCCCTAAGTCCTAACAGACAAAATGGCATTTTTTAGGAATCATTTTAATAAAACTTATTCACTACCAATCTATTTGAATGTCTTAGAGCATTCTTCTTCTTGTTTTTTTTTTTTTTTTAATGTTTTATTTATTTCTGAGAGAGAGACAGCGTGAGCAGGGGAGGGTCAGAGAGAGAGGGAGACACAGAATCCGAAACAGGCTCCAGGCTCTGAGCTGGCTGCCAGCACAGAGCTCGACACGGGGCTCGAACCCATGAACCGCGAGATCATGACCTGCACCAAAGTCGGACGCTTAACCGACTGAGCTACCCAGGCACCCCCTTAGAGCATTCTTCTTCACTAATTCATCAAATATTTATTATATATCTACGGTGTGCTCTGGGAAACACAAAGATGAATTTAAGATCTAAGGGCTGCCTTGGCAGAAGCCAAACCCGTGATGTTAATCTGCTATTGTTGGCTGTAGAGAGGATTGTATCACAGGGCAGTCTGCGATCAGTGGTGCTCGGAGATAGAGCAATCCAGCATGCCATCGGGAGAGCCTCGTGTTACCACTATAGAGCCAGTGCTGACATATGGTAACACCTCAAAAAGTAACCAAACAAGACAGCAGGTGGTGGGGTGACCTGAAAGTCCGTGGCCCTCGAAATTCATGTGTTAAATCCTAACCCCTAAGGCGATGATGTTAGGAGGTGGGGCCTTTGGCAGCTGATCAGATCACAGGAGTGGAGCCCGCACACCTGGAATCAATCCCCTTATAAGAAGACACACAAAAGCTTCCACCACGTGAAGAGACAGCAAGAAGCCGGTCATCTGTGAAACAGGAAGCGGCCCTCAGACACTGGATGGGCTGCCACCTTGATCTTGGACTTCCAGTCCCTAGAACTGTGAGAAATACATTTCTGTTTTTTATTAGCCACCCAGCCTATGGCATTCTGTTATAGCAGCGCAAATGGACTAAAATAAGTGAGAAAGGTGTCAGAGGAGAAGGGTATCGGGGATAGGTAGGTCAGGAAACTGCACAAAGATGCAGAAGTGATAAACTGAGGGACATGCCCGAATGAGCAGCTGTGCTAAAGCTTAGAGGGGCTGAAGTGAGTGAGGGCTGGGATCAGACGCCACAGGACATTGACCTTGATCTACCTTGACAGCATTGTGTGCCGTTGTTCCTCTCTAACATCTCTTTGCTCCATAAATCTCCTCTGCCACCATTTTGCTGTTCAAATATGGTTTCACAAATGTGTATTAGCTAGGTTTGAGGTCACGGGCAGTTTTTCAGCCCCCTTTCCTTCCCTTGACACCTGAGCAGAACTCCGACGTGAACAATCTACCTCTGAAATTGCACTTGTATCCAACCCATCCTCCTGAAATCGTCCCTCACAGAATACTGTGGTTGCTACTGCAGTCTAGCCCAAGACTCCTCCTTTCTCACCTGGTCTATGCAGGAACTTCTGACTTTGTCTCTCTGTAAGCTATCCTAACTGTGGCTCCCAGATCACATCTTTTAAAGCAGAGCCCTGTTGCTGTCATGTTTCAGCTCAAGAATCTTCAATGGCTCCCCCATGACATGCTGGGGAAAGCCAAGGTTTTTGAGTCCAGCTGAAAAGCATGGCTTCTAAGAAGGATTCTGAACCATTATAGGAATTTAATCAGGTGACCCACATGGTCAGAATTATATTTTAGAAATAGTCTTCCTGTTAAGCAGATTGAAGGTAAAGCAGAGGCACAGGTGAAGATTGAGCTTAGAGGGTTGAGAGAGCCAGATTGGAGGAGATAGTAGTCGAATGAGGGGAATTAGTGGAGGTGGAGAGACGTGGAGGAAGGAGAACTTTGTGGCAGGTGGAACCGATGCCTCTTGGTGACAGATTGGATGTGAGGGGAAGGAATGGGGAAGCCAGGATGCTGCCCGGGTTTTTGAGGAGATGACAGGTTGTTTGCCAAGAAGAGGAAGACAAGAGATGGATCTGTTGTGCTTGGAGGTGGGTGTGGGTGGAGATGAGGAGGTAAGTTGAGGTCAGTTTGGGACACATTGTATTGAGGACATCAAAGTGCAATGTCCAGTGGACCCCTGGACTAGTGGGATAGGGAGATCAGAAGAGATGTCTGAGCCTATTAACATTCATTGTGTAACAAACGACCCCAAATCTAGTGGCTTAACACAGTCGTCTATTATTGCTCTTAACTTCAAGTCAGCTGGGTGGTCCTGCTGATCTGGGCTGAACTCCTTCATGTACTCACCAGTCAGCGGGTGGGTCAGAGGAGCACTGTCTGCTTTCAGAGGGTCTCATTCAAATGCTTGGCAGTTGGCTTGTGGTCAGCAAGGCCAGAAGGGGTGTCTTTCATCAGCAGGCTAGCCCGTGCTTATTCCTGGGACAGCAGGGGGCGTGGTCCCCAAGGAAGAAGCACATATGCGCCCAATCTCTTGAGGTCCTACCTCAGCACTGGCACAGCATCACTCTTTCTCCCAAGCGAGTCCCAAGGGCAGCCAGGAGCAAAGGTTGGAGAGATGAACTCCGCCTCGTGCAGAGAAGAGCAAGAAACATCTCTGGTCAGGTTTGCAATCTGCCACAGAGCTGGAGTGTAGAATCGGAAGTCGTCAACACATGGATGGCAACCGATGAAACAGGGGTGGGTGCGGTTTCCCAAGGTGATGGGTACGGTGAGAAGAGACGGGGTCCCAGGGCACTACCCGGACCCCCAAGGGATGCGATGACACGGATTGTGGAAGAGCCCACAGTACACATATAAATCACAGCCAGAGGGATGGGAGAAAGGGAGAAGATGGCCCAGCTGCAGAAGAGAAGGAAACCACATAACAGAACTCTGAGAGAAGGGGGTGAGATAAGCCTGGAGCAGGAGAGTTTCAGCAAGGTGAAAAATAACAACTAATATTTGGTTAACCCTTAGATAGCTGGATAACATTTTGAGATTGATTTATGGGGTTTTTCCCTCTATTTCCTCTTTTCCTCCCCATTGCAACACGACTACTTCCCTTCCCAGCCTTTCAAACCAGAGAAAGCCCCGTGTTTCAGCTTCAGGGAGGCTACGCAGCAGGTTGGACGGCACACAGTCCGCGCAAGATGTCTTGCATTTGTTTCCAATAGGCGAAGCCCAGAGGAGACAGAGGATGAGCAGAGGCAGGAGAAGAGAATCAGGGCTTGGTGGATAAGTAGACGGGCTTGGAAGCCGTAGGAAGCAAAGAGGCACTTAATGTGAAAGAGAGAGCGAGCGAGCGACGTTTCCTGAGCCTTGAGCAGTAGCGAACTCTATGGGTCCCACACTATTTCCCAGCAACCCTCGGGATGTCACAACCCTGCAGAAGGAAGTAACAAAAGTGAGATCTCAAGGAGAGTGGCTCCCAGCCCCTCTCAGAATTCTATGTCCAAAGAGGCACTTGACCTGAAAACCCTAGGATGGGGATAGGGGGAGAACATTAGATGCCCCAGCAGAACTTGGGTGAGCAGATGGTAATGACCAGTGGCCACTTTCTGTGACCCTAGAACCTTAAAGAGACCCAGAGGGAAAACCCCAAATAAGTAGCAAGTAATGACATGTAACATTTCTCCAACACCTACATTTGTAGACATGATTCTCGCTTGCCATGTCCACTCTGCAAGGTAATATGTCCAGTGTTTTAAGTTCATTAGCTGATTTAATCTTCCCAGCAGCTCTGTGAGTTTAAAGTCTACCTTTATTCCTATTTCATAGATAAGGAAATTGTAGAACCGAAAAATATCAAGTAAGTTTTAATGGTCCCAAACCAATAAATAGTAGAGTCTGAATTGTGGCCCATGAATATGAATGCCTTTCCTCTTAGCTACCATGCTATTCTGGTCCGGAAGGTTTAAAGTGATTCTCCAAATAATTTAGGTGGAATAAGATGGAAAAACCAAAACATGTGTATGCACACACAACTTCAGTAAGCAGACGACCCTCTTTTTCTAGATGTGGTGAGATTTTACCTGACCTCCCAGTGAATGACTGGCTTCCTCTTGACCTAACCTAGAAAGAGGTAGCCAGGAAAACAATAATAGCAATGATAATTATGCCAGACTTGGAGGGAAAAGAAGGTTCGGTAAGAAAATAGATGAGGGATGATGGTTCATTTTCTCTGCTCAGGAACGGGTTCATAGCAGGCAGTTGGAGTCACTTTCCATGAATAAGAAACCTATAGAAAAGGGATAAACAAAGGGAGGGGGGGATAGGGCACAATAACAGAAATGGAGGTAAAGCAAGGAGTGCCTGAGTGGCTCAGTCAGTTAAGCGTCCAGCTCTGGATTTCGGCTCAGGTCATGATCTCATGGTTCGTGAGTTTGAGCCCTATGTTTGGCTCTGCATTGACAGATCCAGAGCTTGCTTGGGATTCTCTCTCTCTCTCTCCCTTTCCCTCTACTCCTCCCCTGCTCATGCTCTCTCGATTATTTAAAGAAATAGACTTAAAAAAAGAAAAGAAAAAAGAAAAAAAGAGAGGGAAAGCAGGGGTTGGTGGAAGAAAAATCATGGAGGGAGGAAATGATGGGCAGACTGGCTCCAGGAACCCAGCTCTAGGAAATCCTATTAGACAGCAAAAAAATGAGATTATTGTGTTTTTACTTTGCCACAATATGCAAATGACCCAATTTAGCTTCTAAACATGTTGTTATCGAATTCTGAAAAATTCCCTTCGAAAAATGTATTATTTTTGTGACAATATTGTCAGCAATGCCAGATTGCTTTTCTATTTTGGTTAAGCTTTTACCCGAGTCTGCTATATGTCATTTACTCCCGGATTCCAAATGATTGCTTTTATGTAATTTTTGTGTAAGCAAGAAATAATAACAAGCTTAGAAATGTGAGAAATGTGTTAACCTTCCCATTATTTTTCAGTGCCCAAGAGAATTAGAGGGTGGGCCACAATGGGGAATGTAATTATTTCTCATGATGAATTTTTATTTATGTTAATATCCTCGAGAGCCCACGTATCTGTTATTAACCACGTTCATTTCTTTGCTCTCGTCTTTATATCTCAGGTCTTTAATCCTTCTCCTTTTAGAAGATTTTTGCATAACTGACAAAGACTTTCAAAGCCCATACAAAAAGGATTGTGAAATCACGCTAGCTGCCTCTGACACATTTACTCTTGGGTAATGCCATTCTAATTCCAACCATGCCTAAGAAAAGAAGCTGGAGTCTTGATCCTGCATGCCCTAACACTAGTTCATCAAAATGGAGTTGTATTTATTTGGGTTTCCCTACATTTCTATTGGTTTAAGCAAGTTCTCTGATAGACACAACTCCCCACCCTTTCGGGATTAATCAAGGAGAAATAAAGAGCGAAGCAAATGCCAGGAATGTTTGGCATGATCCATTGGTCGAAAACAACATACAACCACCCCAACCACGACCATTTGGAAATCTGCTATGGCCAGCCACTTAGTCCAGGGTAATGACTATGCGGTCAGGAACAATAGTGATTTTCTTAGGAATAATGACTCTGCCTGGGGATCTAATCACCAATGAGGATAGTGTGATGATTAATTTCATGTGTCACCTTGGCTGGGGCCACAGTACACTAGTATCTAGTCAAACAGTATTTCAGATGTTTTTATGAAGGTATGTTTATATATAAAGTTTGTTTATATATATATAAAAGTTTGTTTATATATATATAAAAGTTTGTTTATATATATATATAAGTTTGTTTATATATATAAAGTTTGTTTTTATTTATTTTGAGAGAGAGATAGAGAGCAAGTGGGGGATGGGCAGAGAGAGGGAGACAGAATCCCAAGCAGGCTTGGCACCGTCATTACAGAGCCCCATGCAGGGCTCGAACTCAAGAAACATGAGATCATGACCTGAGCCAAAATCAAGAGCTGGAGGCTTAACAGACTGAGCCACCCAGGTGTCCCCGTGAAGGTATATTTTTAGAGGAGATTAATATTTCTTAAATGAGAGCAAAGCAAATTACCTTCCATAGTGTGCCAGGGCCTCGTCCAGTCAGTTGAAACCGTAATAGGAAAAAAGACTGAGGTCCCCTGAGGAAAAGGGAATTCTGCCAAAAGATGACCCTTGGACATGAAGAGAGAGCATCAACTATCCCCTGGGTATCTGGCCTGCCTGCAGATTCTGGACATGACCGCCTACACAATCATTTTGAACCATTTAAAAATAAACAAATGGGGACACCTGGGTGGCTCCGTCAGTTAAGCGTCTGACTTCGTCTCAGGTTGTGATCTTGTAGTTCGTGAGTTTGTGCTGACAGTTTGTTTGCTTGTTTGTTTATTGAGAGACACAGAGAGAGAGAGAGAATCCTAAGCAGGCTCCACACTGAGCATGAAGCCCAATGCAGGGTTCAATTTCATGACCATGAGCTCATGACCTGATCTGAAATCAAGAGCCAGACGCTCAACTGACAGAGCCACCCAGGCACCCCAGGAGTTTATTTTTTTAACTTTGGTTAAAAAAAAAAAGGCTGAAAAATAATGGGAAAAAATTAATGGCATGTCAGAGACCCAAAGATTTTGGAAAAAGAAGAGGCCCAGCTCTCTTTCCACCTTCCTCCGCTGGTAAGGACGGGGATCTGGTCGTGGGGGACTCGCTGCCTGTCCTCTAGCTGAGTGAGCGCGAGGCCACTGTTACTAACTGCTAAGTACATTTTGGTGCGACTTGGAGCTTGAGACATAAGACGTGCAAAATAGCATCTCATAAATCAAATCCCAAGGACTTTGTGGGGCTTTTGCTTTCCCACAGGCAAAGCATTTGATGTTTGAGTGCAAAGGGGGAAAAATTTTCCCCTAAGTGGCAGCTACTCATGTCGCTTTCTGCTACCTGATCTGTTTGGAAAGGAACAGAGGTCTCCATGGCTACTTTGGGCTACGGAGTTCAGATGAATCGAGTGACACAGACTTCTCATGGGTATTTGGTAAATTATTCAGAATGGCAATTTGCTGGAAAATGAGGACGAAGGCTCATGTGGATCTGTTGGGGAGCTGGCATGCTAATCCAGAATTCCTCATCATTTTAGCTGAACGGCAGCATCGGCATGGAAGGAGAAAGCTTGAAGAAGTGAATTCAGGATTCCTGTGCAAAGAAAGAGGTGGAAACTCCCTTCTCCCGACTCGAACCTGAAACATGAAACCCTGGACTGTCCTTCTATTTTGATTGTTCATACGAGGTGCCCTGAGTTCTTATCAAACAAAGGTCAGACTTCCTACAACGGCTCCCGGCGTTGCAGAAAACAGCTGTCTCTCGGTGCCGTCCTCTCTGGGCATCCACTGCTGGGAACGCAGCGTCACATCCTCTAAATAGCAGTCTGCAAAAGGCAACATCGCTGTGGGCGCTTCAGACGGTTGACAGGCTGCAGCGAGATAAGTCACAGCTCAGGTCCCATGGGAGCCCATGAGAATTGATGGCGGCCAGACTCACTCAGTGACAAGTGACAGCGGGTGACGTGGGGGTCAGGTGGGCTGCCAGACCCAGGGCCAAGGGCTGCTGGCGAGTCAGCAGGAGGCCCCCCTCACCTTGCAGCAGTTACGGGGTGCAAGGCTGGCACCCCAGGAGCAGAGTGGAGGAAGGTGGAAATAGAGCTGATCCTCTTTAAGAAGAAGCTGGCTTGTGCTGTAAAGGCATCTCTTTCTTCTCGCTTTTAGTCCCAGAATGAAGAGTTGAGGAGGATCCCCTGTCCGGAAGGAAGCTCTTTCCCGGTTCTACTGGCTCTAACGAACCTAATGGTGACTCCGTTTGCTGAGCTTCTGGGCCCAGTCCGTACACAGGCTGCCAGGGCAAGAAAGGCTGAGAAGGGCCTTCTTACAGCTGAGACGGTGCGGGGTGTGTGTGTGTGTGTGTGTGTGTGTGCAGGGGAGGGCCTACAAAGGGAAAGCTCTGTGCTTTCTCCCTTCTGCAGCCACTGCCAAAAAATGATGCAGAGGGCGGCTGGCCATGGCTCAGACCCTGGGGACAAACCAGCTTAGGAACCTCAAGGTACTGGGACTGAGCCTGGACCCTAATGAGTAAACCAAGCTTTCTTACCCCAGCTTTTCTGACTTCTCACTGCTATGTCAGAACCCTTTCTTGGCACATCCATGGACAATTTCTTCTTCTTCTTCCTTTTTTTTTTTTTTTTTTTACATTAATTTATTTTTGAGAGACAGAGAGAGACAGAGCACAAGTGGAGGATGGACAAAGAGAGAATGAGACACAGAATGCGAAGCAGGCTCCAGACTCTGAGCTGTCAGCACAGAGCCCAACGGGGGCTCAAACTCACAAACCACAAGACATGACCTGAGCCAAAGTCCAATGCCCAAGCGACTGAGCTTCCCAGGCGCCCCAACAACAGACCCTTTCTAACCTTTTTCTTCCACAGACCATGAACACGGAAAGCACCAGCTTGGAAGAATGCATACAGACACACACACACACACACACACACACACACACACACACACACAAACACCCTGGCCTAGAAATGTGAATTGTTCAGAACCTGGCTCAGAGAGAGAGAAGGAGCCTAGAGAGGCGCAAACAGGCTGCTTCACTTAGCAGTTCCGGATTTCAAAACGGCGTTCTAACTTCCCAGCCTCCACCAACCTGTTGACACTGCGTGTGATTTCAGGCCTAAAAAGAGCTTTGTTCTTTTTTCCATAGACTTTGGCGCTCGGGGCAGTTTTGTCACCTGCCCACCCAGTAATAAATTTAATGGGTTGCTGAACTACCTTCATGAGCCTCGGGCCTTGGCAAAAGTCTCTGTCTATCAACTGTAAAAAGATAAAATGCTGACCCTTTGGCCCTCGACAAACTTCAGATTCCATTGTGAGTGACTGGTCAAATGAATGACACACAAGAATAAGAAGTTGTTCTGGGGTTTTTATTCCCTGGGAGAGAGCCACCTGATAGAAATCATCCTTGACCTCAAAAAGTTCAAGTTCTTGTCATTATCCTAACCTGGTTGACCCTTGGGTTTGGCCGCACAATAGACGTGCCTTGGCGGTGGCCCAGGACTGCCGGCCACGTCCAGGGCTGATCAAGGTGCTCCTCCCTCCACTTTGGGCTTGTCTCATCTCTTCAGGGGGCAGCCAGTGGCCTTAGCTTCTAAATCTGCAATTCCCACCCCAGCGGCTGGTCAAGTCTTCACACACATGTGTGCAACCCTGTCTCGACCCTAGCCCCCCTCACCCCACCTGCACCCCACACCCCAAACAGCCGATGGGTTCAGCTCTAGGAGGTGAGTGGAGCTGGCTCAGTCAAGCTGTCTGAGGGCCCCAAGGAGGACTAGTGAATGGTTCATTTCGAAGAGATCCAAACACTACATTTTTCATGAGGTCAGTTTATCCTCCATTGGGGGGTTTGTCAAAAACAGGTTTTGTTGGGCGCCTGGGTGGCTTAGTCGGTTAAGTGTCCGACTTTCACTTAGGTCATGATCTCGCGGTTCGTGGGTTCGAGCCCCGCGTCAGGCTCTGTGCTGACTGCCAGCTCGGAGCCTGGAGCCTGTTTCAGTCTGTGACTCCCTCTCTCTCTCTGACCCTCCCCTGATCACGCTGTCTCTCTCTCTCTCTCCTAGAAATAAATAAAACATTAAAAAAAAATTTAAAAAAAAGAACAGGTTTTGTTATTCATCTGTTTAGAAAGCTCCTCCCCACCACACAATGAGGTCATTGCATTCTAGGCTCACAAGATCCTTTTATCCTTCAGAAAGATCAGGTGATGGAGTCACATAGCTACTGTAATGATTCTCAAACTCTGATGCGGGTAAAGCCTCACTGGGGAGACTCCCTAATGCAGATTGCTGCTCATCAGCCTTAAAAATTCTGTTTCGGAAGGCCTAAGATTCAAAACCTAAATTGGTTTTTTATGAACACCCCAGGAGATTCCTAAGGAACACTGCTGTAGTTAATAGTTTACCATTTGCAGGGGTGCCTGGGTGGCTCAGTCAGCTGAGCATCCAAGCATCCAACTTTGGCTCAGCTCATGATCTCATCACAGTTCATGGGTTGGAGCCCCGTGTCCGGCTCTGTGCTGACAACTCAGAGCCTAGAGCCTCTTTCAGATTCTGTGTCTCCCTCGGATGTCTCCCTCTGCTCCTCCCCTGCTCGCACTGTTTCCTCTCTCTCTCTCTCTCAATAAATAAAATAAAATAAAATTTAATTTAAATTTTATTAAATTAAAATTAAATAAAAAATAAAAACATTAAAAATTAAAAAATAGTTTACCATTTCCAGATAATCCATTTTTACAGAGATCTACTGTTTTATTTCATTTATTTATTTAAATAATTTAAATGTTTATTTAATGTTTCTTTTGAGGGAGGGAGAGAGAAAAGGAGTGGCAGAGAGAGAGGGAGACAGAGCTCTGAGCTGACAGCACAGAGCCCAATGCGGGGCTTGAACCCACAAACCGCCAGATCATGACCTGAGCCAAAGTCAGATGCTTAACTGACTGAGCCACCCAGGTGCCCCCCTGAATTCTAGCATTTTAGAAGTAGGTCCATGGCAGGAAACCCAATACGAATATAATTTAAAATGGCTCTGAGATCAAACATCTGAGCATTCTAGTTTATCGTGGTTCTTCTGAAAAAGAATTAAAAATAAAAAGGACAGTTTCCACAATGTGCAATAGGGAATGCTGGTTTCCTGTAGAACCATGTGTTCTGGCCCCCCGCATATGTGTTCACACAGAAGGCTCCATGGCAGGCAGGTATAAGGCCCCAGGGACGTGCCTCACGTGACTTTGGTCACTGTGCCACAGCACGTGAGGCACCTCAGCCACACACGTACTTGTCTTCCTTCAGCTGCCCTTGCCTTAGTCCTTGGCCCTCCAAGAATCCACTAGAGAAATCAGGCAGGTAAACCACAGAATGATTGTTTGCAGAAGCTTTGTTGACTTAGAGCAAGTGGAGGGCGGGAGATAGAATGAGCAGAACCAGGCAGGCGGTGCTAAGAACAGAGAAAGCCCGTGTTTGTTCGGTCTAGTTGGGTCACTGCTTGCTGGATAGTCTGTAAATATGTGGGAGTTTGTATTAAATCACCATTTGGCAGTGTCCCTCTTCTGCAAACACTGTCAAGGGACTGTGTTCACCTGAGGCCGAACGTGAAGTCGTGTTGTACTTTTCCATCGCTTCCGTGAAAAATATCACCCCAGCCAGTCAAGAGAGAAAACGCATACAAGTTCCGCTTTCTGCCTGGATTATCTGACGTGATAGGCCTGTTTTAAGCTCTACAGCCATTGGAGAAGTAAGAGCAATAAATATGTGAGACAGATTTTGACTGCGTGTCCCCAGAGCAAACCCCAAGAGTGAGTAATGGCCATTCATGGGCTGCCACGACCAGCAGATGTAACTCGATGCTGTGTCATTCTTCCAGTTACAATTGTCTGGGCTGGTGACAGGGAGAACAGGGTCCCTCCCCACACCGCAGCAGTTACTGTGACAGGGAAGCCTTTGAAGCCTTTATGAGTTTGGCCCTCAGAAACTCAAACCATGGGGCGTAGAATAGAAGAGACAAAATACAAGGAAGCTAAGAAAGAACTCAATTATTTTCTTTTACAGGAGAGCAAACTGGCCCACAAAAATGAAGTGACTTGTACAGAATGAACTACATAATCAGAAGTACAACGGACTGAGATTAGCTGTTGAATTACATCTTCACCAAAAGGAGCCAGATAAGCAAGCTTATCTTTCATAAATACTAAAATACTTCTTTAGATCTTTGTTGACTAGAGATAGAGAAAGAGTGAGGAGCAGAGATAAAGAGACCCTTGGGAGGGGGAGTTAATTCCGGACACTGATTCTTCATAACCTCAATTACCCTTGGAAACCGGATGCTTCTTCTCTTCCTGCCTTTGGATGCTCAATGGAACGGTCTTCTTTTTGACTGGAATCAGGAGGAGCTATCCTTATTACTGTTGCATGGCTTTTGGCTACACATGCTAGCCCTATAACCTTGAACTCCAAACGAATTTGGTGGCAAATTCTCTGCAAAGGTTCTGGCCCAGGGTAAATCAAATGTTTGCTTGCATCCTTGGGGACTGGAAAAATCTCGCCGCAGCGAGTGCATCCTCAATTTAATGGGCAGCAAGACTAGGAAAAGGTGACACACATGCCTCACGCCCCACCTTAACATCTCTGTGTCATCTAGAGTTGGAGATGACGCCCCAGGAGCTCAACATGTGGACTATCAGGTTAGCGTGTTGTAAATTGCAA
The DNA here is from genome assembly GCF_003009895.1 of Hyaena hyaena. Classification (NCBI taxonomy): domain Eukaryota; kingdom Metazoa; phylum Chordata; class Mammalia; order Carnivora; family Hyaenidae; genus Hyaena; species Hyaena hyaena. The sequence continues at coordinate 1,914,031 of NW_024080951.1, read as the reverse complement.
AACTTCGTATTTTTCTGCCACCTCAACATTCCTACAAATGGGCTGTGAGTATCCTCCCCACATGACCAGGTGTACCAGTATGGTAAGGCCGGTCCTTTCTACAAGTTCAGCTTCTTGCCCTCCCTGACAATGACCAACTAACATTAAAATGAAATCCCCTCATGCCTTTGCTTGTGTACTTCACCGTGACCCCCAAATGAGGCACTTGTTCATGGGGCCTCACCCTTGCTCTTGGCTCCCCATGTCGGTGGTTGAGCCCACTCCCTTAGCCTGCCCCCCACCATGAGGGGCCCCTCATGGCATGCAGCGACTCTCTCTCTAGGGCCTGTGAGTATAAGAAATTTTGTTTCCCTGCATCTTTTCTTTTTAAATTTTTTAAAATATTTTATTTATTTTTGAGAGAGAGAGAGAGAGAGAGAGAGACAGCGTGAACAAGGCAAGGTCAGAGAGAGAGGGAGATACAGAATCTGAAACAGGCTCCAAGCTCTGAGCTAGCTGTCAGCACAGAGCCCGACGTGAGGCTCGAACCCACAAACCATGAGATCATGACCTGAGCCGAAGTTGGATGCTTAACCGACTGTGCCACCCAGGCGCCCCTCCCTGCATCTTTTCTGTGTCCCCTCTTGTAGCCACACCTGACTGAGCATCTCATGAAAATATAAAACAGTGAAGGTTGGCAAGAGCCTCAGTATGAGTGAGTGGTATAAGGCTCTATGCAAGGGTAAGCCTGGTGAGATTTCAGTCTGTGCTGGTGCCCATGTAGGGCTCACTCTCAGCTGGTTTGTCCACATGATATTCACCTCTATGTACAGTGTTATAACAAGGACAATGGCAAATGCCCTTCCTAAACACCCGGGTATGCAGAAGAGCCCTCAGGATGGTGAAAATCACTCTTAATCCTGACAATGGAAGAATGACTGAAAAGCACCAGAGATGTTTTGCCTGGAGAAGAGAAGTCTGGAAGGGACACAAAAGTCATGTTCCAACATATGAAGAGCCATTGGAGTGAGCTGGGATTTGTCTCATTCTTAATGGCTTTACAGGGCAAAACTAGATATAGACTTTTTTTCCATATAAATACAGAGTTTCCAACCACAACCACAAAAGCCTAGATATTGACTAAAACTCTTTAAGCAGTAAATCCCCTAAATACAGGAGCCTTTGAGGAGGGAGTAGGAAATTATGTGCAAGGGAAGGGGTTAATGGTGTGCATTCCTCCACTAAGAGTGGAAGAAAGGATCTTTAAGGTCCCTCGCGGCCCCAAAATTCAATTCCTCTATCCAGAAGGTAGGAGATGGACCATTTCTGAGCCTCTGGGCGCCATATTCCTTTCCTGTATCCTGGGCACCCAGTTGCTTTGCCAGGTGGACTCTTTCCATTGAGAAAGGGACATAGAGCTAACTAGACATGAGAGGGACACATTCAACTGAATTTGTGCAGGGGAGAACCAAATTCAGAAAGATAAGAAGCCTCTCAGAGAGTACATTCCTTGTGCAACTCTTCCTGTCTGTAACTAGATAGACAACTTGAATTCATCTTGCCTCCTCCTAGCTGTCCTCCTCCAGGCTGCCCCTGGGTGTGTGAAGATCTACAGCCAACCCTGGGAGGGATGAAGGTGCCAAAGAGCTGATAACATCCTACTCAGGCCATAACCTTCTTCACACATAAACTCAAGAGAAAAAGCTTCCTCACACTGTATGAGATTTATGTTTCTCGCAGTTTACAGGACTTGGAAGTGTAACCTTGAAATGATCATACTTTCACAAAGCAATGCCTCTGGAATCAGCAGATAACATTTGGATACTAAGTGGAACTCTACTGAGCCTAATGTTAAACTAATGCCCTCTTCCTTGAAATGAACCTGAGCCACTCTGGGAGCTAGAATTCAAAACCAGCTCCCCTGGGAAGATGGGCATTTGAAATGGGACATTGGGTTTTGCTGTCCCATCAGATACAAGTGTCCATGTCCGTGCCCAAGGCTGACTTGGAGGTTAACCAAAGTCAATGGGTTAAGAAGCTGAATTGGATACCGGGGTTTAATAACCACCCAGCAAGGAGACTCCTGAGAAGCCAAGCATAAATAATAGAAATCAATAAAATCAAAGTTCAAAAAGTCCAAATGGCTTTCGCAAAGTGACCTCCATAGCAAATGGCAGAGCTGAGACTTGAACTTATGTGTTCCCAGCCTGAAGCAGGTCATTCTTCTATTTCAGTGTACCCATGCTCTATAACAGTCATTTATTTCTGTGTTCTTGTATATTCTTTATTTCTTTGCTTTATTTACTTTCTTAGTAGTGTTCCTCCAGAAAATTCTCAACTAGATTTCAACACTGCTCAGTTTTCATTGAAGAACCACTTCCCACGAAGCCATGGAGCAAATAAGGCTTAGAAGTTATACTCATTTGGGGTGCCTGAGTGGCTCAGTTGGTGGCTCACACTCCTACTGTCTCTCTCTCTCTCTCTCAAGAATAAATAAATATTTAAAAATATAAAACACAGAAGAAGTTGTTCTAGAGTTGCTGTAACAAAGTATCGCAGACAGAGTGGCTTAAACAACAGAAATTCATTGTCTCATGATTTTGGAGGCCAGAAGTCCAAAATCAAGATGTTGGCAAGGCTGGGTCCTTCTGAGGTCTGGGAAGGAAGGATCTGTCAGGGCCTCTCTCTTTGGTTCGTCAAAGGCCATCTTCATGTTCACATGGAGCTTTCATTGAGTAGGTGTCTCTGTGTCCAAATTTCTCCTTTTGTTGAGGATACCAGACATATTGGATGGGGGGAGGGGGCTTCATCCAGTATGGCTTCATCTCAACTAATTACATTTGCAAGAACCCTATTTCCAAATAATGTAACATTCTGAGGTAATAGGGATTAGGATTTTAACACATCTTTTTTGGGAAACATAATTCAACCCAAAGGAGAAGTTATCCCAGAAATCGCTATGAAATGGATATCAGTGAGTCTGGGCCGGTGCCACTATCTTTTTATTTAAAAAAATTTTTTTAAAACATTTGTTTATGATTGAGAGACAGAGAGAGACACAGCACGAGCATGGAAGGGGCAGAGAGAGGGGGAGATGCAGATTCCAAAGAAGCTCTAGGCTCTGAGCTGTCAGCACAGAGCCCGATGCAAGGCTCAAACTCACAAACCGTGAGATCATGACCAGAGCTGAAGTAGGACGCTTAACTGACTGAGCCACCAGGTGCCCCACTACCCTTTTATTTTTAACCAAATATATTTGTTCACAAAACGGGAATGAACTTTCGCTGTTTGTCCAGAGCACACGTTTGTGAGTATGTGCATGTCGCTCGAAGAAAGAAGGGACAGTTAACTAGGATGACACGATAGAATGACCCGCCAAACTCACATGTGGGTGGTGAGTAGAGAATACCAGTGACAATCCTCATTTTTATAGTTTTATTCTTCAGGGTGCCCTCTAAGAAAGAAGAATCTGAAGATGGTGATTCCAGCAGGATTGTTCACTCTAAATGCACAAACGTGTTATGCCCCCCAGAAGTATTTGCCTGTTAGAAAGGATCCCCCCCCCCCCCCACACACACACAGAAGATGATGGTGAGCACATAGGGATACATTATTAATGATGGAATTTCAGGCTTCATGAAATACTATAGAAAATATTTGGGGAGTGGTCTTCTAATGTAGTCTGCCAGGATGCAGAAGGCCCTCACTCCATCCATCGTTCATTCAAAACAGGCCTTGCTAAGGGAGAGATATGCACTCCCATCCAATTGTGTTTCCAGTTACCACCAGGTAAACATCACCTGGAGAGAGTGGCATCTGCCCTCCCAATTTCCAAAGGGAGAATAATTTTGACCTTCAGAAGGTGACAGAACTCCTCAAAGTATGTGACCTCAACTCTACACATCATGAACGATAAATCATACTTCTGTTTGGGCTTGGTTTTCCAACAATATGAAGAGTACGAATTTATCATCAAGAAAGAAAAATAATAAGATGCAAATAATGAGCACTTTCCCGACATACCTCCTCCCTACACATTGTTCCCCAAACGTCTGCTCAGCATACAGCTCTGCTCCCAGCCTTGATCTTCCTTGGGTCGTTGCCCTGCCATGGGGCTGATTGTCCCATAGCCTAGAAGCATGCTGCAAATACAGTTACAGTTCCCATCAAAGAGATATTCTTCTGGGCCGTTAACTGACAGGAGCTGCCCACCATTATATCAGGCAAGGTCAAGGTCGGGGTCTAACGGGTTCTCTGGGCAAGTCCCGCATCTCCTGGGAGGTGTGTGCATCTCACTGGTAAGCTATATCTCCTGGGCATCGCCTGCAGAAAACGGTTCATTTAGAAATTTCCTAAGCCACCCTGCATAAACTTCATCACAAGGAAGCCCTCTAGACATCACGAAGGGAGACTATCTGAACCCGAACTTCAGTAAGCAGGGCCAGTGTGAGGGTGTGTTCTTATCTTTTCTTTATTCCTCATACTCACTTCAGCAAATACACTACCAGAGCTCCCAGGGATTTTTCTTCTTTTTTAATCATGATACCAAATGAGAAAAGCTTTAAAGCCTCACTCTTTGGCTTTTAAATATTAGCCAAGTCAATGGAACGCGGAAGATATCTCCAGACTCTGTGAAACCAGGCTGGGGCCTCGATTAGCAGGGCTCTCCCAGCTTGGGAACGCTCTCTGCTCAGGTCGTGGGGCACACGACCTCTTTATCCCTGTGGTCACAAATAGACCTAAGGCTCTTAACCTTGTTAGGTCTCAGCCTGTGTTTGGTGTGGGATAGATTCACTGAGCAATGCCATGGCTCTGAGGTTTCTGTGGCATCTGCCTGTCTGCAAATCCCAAGATGGCATTTTTCAAAGCATCTGTCTATAGCCACTTGTGGCAAAGGTCAAACCAAATAGCCCTGAAAGAGGACACGGAAATGCTTATTAGATGCTAAAAGAAGAAGGGATCGCACTTAGGTCTAAGCCTCAGTGTGGGGGAAGAATAGCCCAAGCTAAGTCCCTATGTCGCGTTAAATGCTTCTGTCTAGTGTTGATGAATCCGTCAGATGCCTTCCATTTGTCATTTTCCTGAGAGCTCAGGGCCACCCAGGTGCTGCATGTGAATGGGCAGGGCCCCTGTTTCAGGGTGGGGTCTAGCAGGAATGGCACACAGCTAGTCCTGAGAGAAATTATGTTGGACGTCAGGACTTCATTCTCTCAGGGAACCCAAGTGAGGAGGGCAGGCAGAGGGGCTCTGATAATTCCACTCTTTTGATGACAAGAAGTGGCACAGACTGCCCTCTGTCTTCTGGGCACTGGTCAGGAACACTAACACCACAGTTGGGGATGGAAGCCAGATGACTTGCTACAGAGCCTGTTTACAGACATGCAGCCAGCTCCCTTCCTGCCACTGAGAGGCATGCCGAGGGCTGGGCCTGAAGTTGGTTGGCCCGGCTTCCTGTGGGCACCTTCTCATTCCCGGGTGTTGCCCAGGTATTGACAGCTCATGTCAGGTGTGGCGTGTCCTGATTCAGCCACATTAGCTGGCATCTAGTTCCCAGAGACAGTGTTCCAGGCCGTGGCAGGCTCTTATTGGCAGGTCTGACTCTGGGGAAGCTTGACCAGAAAATAACAATCCATTCTGTGCCCAAGCCGAAGCTTCATGCCCTGGATAAAGCTGTGACATTGACGTGTCTCACCAGTGGACTTGAGCAGAGTTGGATACATCCATCTCGTGTCTTTCTGACATTAAAGATCAGTTCTAGTGGAAGCAAAGCCTCCATCTCCTTGAATACCTCTGGGAGGGGCAGGATTAAGTTTCTCGCTGGTTCTGGGAGACCGGAACCTTGTTTCCACCCAGAAGGCAATCACCCAATGGGTCACAGAATTGACCCACAGAACTGGGTCTACTGCTAAACCAAGGGGAGACAGGATAGACGAAACCATACTATCAGTGGTAAAAATGGTCAAAGAAAACATTTAGCACATCAGCATAAGAACGATGTAGCTTTCCTTTTTTTCATTTTAAAGCTAAATATCGTCTCCCTAAATTTTATTCATTTCAAACATACGGAAGTAAAATTCAGTGGAAGGCAGTGGTTTTACTGAGAGAGGGATGGAATAAAACTTGCCCTTGGAAGGTGCATTGCCAGATGAGATTCAGGATGTCCAGTCAAATTCAAATTTCAGATAGACAACAAATAACCTTTTTTTGAGTGGTAGTTGAAGTATGTCCCCCACAGCATTTGAGACATACTTATATGAAAATTACTCATTGTTTATCTGAAAATCAAACAGAACTGGGCATCCTGTATCGGTTTTCTTTTTTGCTAAATCTGGCCATTCTGCTCGGAAGACAGCGCATAGTGAGAGCCTGGGAGCCTTGCCCCGCTCTGGGTGTCTACCCCCGGTTTGCCGTCATTGACCCTTGCCCGCATTATTCAACCCAGCTGTGCTTCCATTCATTCATCTGAGCAATAGAACAAAGAGTACTGCAGGTGGCCCTGGACACAGATGTGTCCAGGATTTGTTTTCAAAGCCATTCAAAACAAATCAGTCACTAAACACGAGGTGTAAGGTCAGAGAGACCCATTTTTGGAGGGAGGAGGATGGGTAGGCAAAACCAGTCCACCGTGATTCACGCACGACTCTTGGCCCTAAAACCAGCAGACCCCCTCTACAAATGGGGAAGGAGCCAAGGGCTTTCAAATAAGTTCTTGTCATCAGGAAAACCTTGAAATTACTGAACTAGTGAACACTGAGACAGGCCCAGCGGGTCAATTGTCTACCTGCAGGGGGAAAATTCATGTTAAGGAGAGAAGAAGCCAGATAGGATGAACTTGGTCCAGCAGCGAGCCCTTACTTCTAGTGGGGAGAAATGGGGGCGGTTCTGAAAACATGGTGTCACCACGTGGATGTCGTCACTGGACCAATGTCTGAGAGCTGGAAAGTTGATAATAGTCATAGATGTGAATAAACACAAAGTTCTATTCTCCCCCCGACAAAGAAAAACCCTATTGGGGCACAAGCCATGACCTCAGAGCCCTTCTTGGAGAAAGCAGCCAAAAGGGGAGAAGAGCATTCTCCCTAATGTCACCATGGACCCCTGATGGCCACCCAGTGTTGACACAGTGAGGGCTTCAGGGCATTCAGGGCTGCATGCAGGGGCTGAGCGGGGGCTGGAAGGATGTAGGGAAGCCCTGTAAAGCTCTCAGCTCCTGGCAGCAGACAGGACATGGCTCCCAGAGTGGGGTGATGACACCCTTCAGACACGGTGGTGCCAGCACACCCAGAAGACCTGGATTGACCAGCAGGTGCCCTTAGAGCAGAGGTGACATCTAGCAAGACAGGACTTGGTGGGTGCAGTGGGTGCTCAGGAATCATAAGTGAATTACAGGCTTCAGGGGAGTGCACACACACACGCCTACAAATCCAACCTAAGCCTGAACTGAAACACAGGCTCACATATAAGGCAGGTTTTTTCCCCCTCCTGTAATTTCTAAACCGTGGCTAAAGAAAATGTCAGTATTTGGTTCAATTCCCATCTGGCACCTTTCTCGGCAGTAAATTGATTTCAGTTATTTTTTTTAAAGCCTCATCACGAAGTTTCTATAGTTAGGTATAATTCATCAAGGTTTAGAATTAGCCCAAATTTCTCTAAATTCTTCTTTATTTTTTCACACAAGGCTTCATGATTGTTGGTTTGGAACATTAAGATGCAAATGACAGAGGAAGCAGTGCACATTTCAATGTGCAGGGCTGGGCTGGTGCTCGCAGTTCTGGAAAAGAACCATAATCTTCCTTGGGTTTGCGAAGACGGAAAGGGGGAGGGCAGAGAGAGGGACTGAGATGTTCCAGTTACTCCGACTCATGCTACATTGGCCAGAATGAAAGGAAAACTTCATAGGCTTTTTAAAACCGAATCACTGATTGACAGGCAGTCTTCACAAAGACCCTGACTTAACAGGGCAGGGCAGAAAGAGCACTAGATGAGTTGTTTTCCACCCAGAAGCCAAACCGAGGTTTGAATGGCTCATCTTTCTCTTCCTCTTGGAGAGGTTGTGGGATCCAGTTTCCTCCTAATAAAGCTTGTGTGTTTCCCCTGAACAGCATTAAGACTGACAAAGAGGATAAAGGGTGGTGATATCAGGACAGAGGCCAGACAGCTCCAAATTAGTTCTCCTGGAAGGAAGGTATCACCACTGTCCCATGCCCACTCCACCCCCACCCAGTGTCTGACACTTTCTCACGAACCTCTCCATTCTTCCTTGCCTTTCCTCAGCTGCCCTCTCTAGATTCTGTTCTTCCTTCTCCCCCTAACTGTCCTACCTCTCCTCCTCTTCTTTCTTTCTTCCTCTCCCTCTCTCTCTTTCCCCTCTTCATTCCTCTTCTTCCTCCCTCTTCCTGACTCCCCATCATCCATCCATCCCATCTATCCATCCATCTATCCATCCATCCATCCACCCATCCATCCATCCATCCATCCATCCATCCAGAATGGCTGACCCATCTTGCCTGCAATCTTATCCTCCCAGTCTGATCCTTCATGCTACAGCCACACACACACACACACACACACATTTGCCCCCTGGGCTTGGTGCTGGCTTCTCTGAAATCTTCCCATGCTGGGAAGGATGAGCAATGTGCTCTTGGGCCTTGGGCCTTTGAGGATTAGCTATGAAGAAAGATGAGTGTTTCCGTTTGACTTTGAGCCAAGCTTAATTGGGGAGAAGCACTTCACCTCCAATGTGCTGGGCTTGTCTGACGAAAGGGCAGCTGAAACCTTGCCCTGCTCTGCCCACCTGCCCTGGGTAGAAAAAGAAAGGCAAGTCTGCTCTTGTCTGGCAGTGTCCAGCCTGATGACATTGCTGAATAGCTGAAAGCCTACCCCAGTCCTCATCCATCTCTGAGTAAAGAGGAGAACAGCCTGAGTTCCCTGGAGTGGAGGAATCCCTGGTCATGTCAGAGGGCCAGTGTGGCTCAGTAAAAACACCCAGACCCGACTCCAATTCTGGGATGGGTGCCCATGTGGCATGGCTGTGGACAAGATGCTTCTTTTCTCAGGACCTGCTCCTCCTTGTTCGGTGGGGTTCAAAAGCTCCCCTTATCAGGGGGTTGTTGGGGTGAGGAAGTCATAGTGTTGTCAAGCATGGAGAGACACTGCTGGTCCTTGGCCTCGATGGGCTCTCTAGCAGCTTCTTTCTGGGGACTTCTCAGAGAAAGGATTTCTGTGGACCTATTGACAAAGGGGGTGCCTCTAAGGACAGGTGAGGGCTGAGAACTGGGAGGGAGATGGATGTCCACCTCATCATCTCTGGGGACCATTCCTCTCCTTGTTTCCCATCTTCACTTGGGCCTCAGGTCTTCCCCGAGTCAGGTGTCCCACTGCTCTCTGCTGTCCCCCTCCCACTCTGTCCCCTGCCAGGCTCTTCCTGCCCCGCACTGTTGTGGAGCCCTGGAAATGTCTGCACACAGCTCTGCCTGGGCTCGCCAGTCCTCTCTCCATTTCAAAATGCTCAGCTTTTGCTCCCACAATTGACAGGAGATTCACATTTCCAAGAGATTGTCTCTGCATGTCACCATGCCACACTGTGGCCACTAGTCAGGGACAGAGCCCGGGCCAAGCCAGTAGTGGAAGAAGGGAGGGGTCAGGAGGCATGGCTGCTTAGGCTGACTCTCCAGTAGATGATATGGGAGATGCTTCTTGCCAGCAGGCCTGGGGGTAGTTGTTGTGTGTGACATCTCTACCTCCAAGGGGTCCTTGCTCTTACAGAGGCTGGGCCCAGAACCACAGGGAAGGGAAGAGGCTTGCTTAGTAAGCACATCTGTTACACCCAAGTTTCCATCAGGACACAGAACTTCTCAGAGTCTCCCCTCGCTCTGATCTGGTGGGGACTGCATTAGCTTTCTGCTGTCCCCAGAGGAGCTGGCTGCGGCCATTTGTGCTCTCCAATTTGGCAAATAATATTAACAAGACACTGGGTCAATGAGAACAATTCCAAACCATTCCAGAATGAATTATAAGTGCTACATTAGATTATAAACATGGTGCTGGACTTCTTTTTGCATACAGAGCTTCAAGAGGGGAACCTTTTGTTCAACCAAGGTGCATGCTGAGTAACCACTGTGAGTGCCACAAACTTAGCAGGGTCTAGGTACTGTGAAGCACAAACAGAATACACACTCGTGTCCTTCAGGGACTTCTGATTCAGCTGGAAAGATCAAAAGAATTTCTTGGAGGAACATTCTGAACAATATATAAGGAAGCAGGTGATGTTCCAGGGATAACATGGAAATGGGGTTAGGGGTCAGGGGGAGACAGAGATGGAGAGGGTGTGTGCCAACAAGCTGGCAGAGAGCCAAGCACTGACCAATGTAAGCTGTCACCACATCCCCACCATGTATCTTCAAGCCTTCCAATCTCATGAATTATATGGTGGATTTTTGTTGTTGTCATATGGGGGTGGTGGTAGCGATGGCAGTGGCATGATTGAAAGCAAAAGGTGTTTATCGGGTATGTCATAGAAACGGCAAGAGCAAGTGGGGTCCAGAAGGCGGAAGAGCCCATTTCATCCTCCCCTCAGCTTTCCACCCCACCCTGATCTCAGCAATTAGAAAAAATTATTGGAAGGGTTTTGAGATGTGAAATTCGGGGTGTTCAACAAGGATTGCAGAAGCCAGAAAAAATGCTAGAGTCACAGCATCCAACCTGTCTACCCCACATTGCGTCTTACTACAAAGAGACCTTAATGTGCACATAGCACATCAGTTGCCCCAAACACTCGTGGAGGGCTGATCACACACTTGGAGACCAGTGTATATGAATCCTCTCATTGAATCTTCGTGGGAAGACCACACGACATGTGCTGCTGTTAACCCCATTTCACACATGTGGGGAAGAAGGTGCAGGGAGGTTGGGGACTTACCACAGGCTATGTGGTTGGTCACTGGTGGAGGTGAGCATCAGCCTGCATCAGCCTGGATGGCGGGAGTCAACAGTGTTTGCTCATCTCCTGCATCGTACCCCACCTCTTCATAATGGCCTTCTCATCACAGGATGTGACCAAGCTGTGCTCTAGAACCCCACACTCTATCTTTCTCTCCAACCATTGGCAGGCCTCTTGCCCAATCATCATGGTGTCCCAGAGCAGCACCTTGGCCACCTAAAAGTCCAGAAGCTTGGTGAAGTGAGTTTAGCAGGTAGGTTTTAATGGCCTGTGGAGGAGTTTGCAGACAGGGAGCCTCATACCCTAGTGCGGGCAGCCTTTAGATGAAGTCACTGAATGTGTCTCTGTGTGTGAGATTCTCCAGGGGAGAAAGCATTTGTCACCTGGGTAATGTGTCAGGCTGTGGAAGTAAGATTTATATATTATCATGGTGTATTTTAATATACTAAGTCTTGAAATGCTTGTCTCAGGCACTGTCAGGAAAGAGGCAGGGCATAAATACATTTCATTAGAAAGCAAAAAGATCCAGGGACAGTTGCAGAGGAGCCTTGTTGTGTTATTTCACGTGAGGACTGAGAATTTAAAGTAGAAATTAATCCCCGGGGTTTTTTCTTTGTAAGAAAAAAACCTTTACAGTCAATGTCACCCGGAGACGTCTTAGTTTACAGGCCCTGAGTGTGTGTGTCCTGGTCTTTGAGCCGGGCCACACCCGTGGACCCCAGAGGTTCATGCTTTCTGCACAACTGAAGGAGTTAGGAGTGTTGGCTTGGGGGCAGGTGTGAGGTGAGGTATCATTGGGTGAGATCAGTGTCTCTGCCCTTCCTTTGTCTTTTTGTCATGGTGGAAGGGGAAATTGGTAAAACTGGTCCCAGAGACCCAAGTCTATAGACACTTCACAGATGGTCCTTTGAGAACCAGCTCAGCAACAGCTCACACTGAGCCTCAGTTCTCTGATGCCCAAGCTTGTTTATTGCTTTTTCCCTTGAGCTGAGGGGTGCCCCAGGGAGAGAAGAATGAGAAGCTGTGAATAACTGGAGGAGGGGCAGGGAGAACCATCAGACTGCTTCAGCTCAGTGGACAGCATGGCCTCACTCTTAGATTATTCCAACATACAGAATAAGAGCTTAGCAGACTGGCAATTAAGGAAATAAATGATTTGGGAAAACTGCCTTTAACTAGACCAATCTACTAGTCAATTGAGAATATGATCAGATTCACAAAAGCCTTTAAGACAGTGATGCTTTGGGGTAAATGGGTGGGCCAGTTGGTTGAGTGTCCAACTTTGGCTCAGGTCACGTGAGTGTGAGCCTGCAGGGCTGGCTTCGATCCTCTGCCCCCCTCTCTCTGTCCGTCCCCCCCACCCCTCCGTTGCTTGCACTCTCCAAAAAAAATTTTTTTTTAATTAGAAAAAAAGAAGACAGTGATACTTCCAGCAAGGGCATTATTTGTTTTTACCCATCATTCTACACTGAGAATGATAATCAAGCATGAAGTGACACACTCGCAAGAGTAACGACCTTGGGAAACCCCAAGAAACACGTGCATTTATGTATATATATATGCACATATTTATACACAAAAGAGAATACGCACATGGGATTTAAATGTATCATAAAAAAAATCAATCCAGACAATTGCATTATACAGAGAGACAGAAAGTATGAGCTTTTTCATTTGATTTGTCATAATTTTTTTCCTTAAATTCTTTATGCCCTGTCATGTCTAACTATAACAGTTGACTCAGAATACCAGCTTGGTGGCAGATTTCTCTGACGCCGGTTGTGAGTCATCCTCTGAGAGCATGTCTGTGAAGTTCTGCAGATTCGCCCAGAAACAAACACATAGTTATCAATGATCTTCTCAGGAAACGAAGTTCTCCATGATACCAGAAGTGATTGGCTTCTGTCTCTCTAGCCTTTCAAGTATATTCATGGGGATTATCATAAGGAGCAGTCTCCAAACCCACCAATGGTCCACCAGATAATCATGCCTCATGAGTTCCAGAATTGGAGGGGAACAGAAAACATACCATTTTGGCCATTTGCAAATGCAGTCTGTGTGCTTTGACCCTGAAGCTAAGGAATGACATTTTTCCCCCAGGGGATGGCACACCACCACCCCACTTGGCCTTTTGTCTTCTTTCACTCCTTTTGTCCCCAGTCACCTGACTGCCCCAGACACACAGAGTTCTCCAAAAGCCCTTCCCCTCCTTGAATGTGAGAGATCATAAGAAAATGTTGCTCTTGTCAGAGAAGTGTCTTGAGCTCTCAGAGGATTCCCCAAACACTTGGTGGTAGTAGGCATAGCAGTGCAGTGTCAGAGAGATGTCGTGTTGCTTAGACCCTGTGTTACCCCCTCCTACCTGAGTTTGAGATCAAGGCCTGCTTGATGCCAGCAAGTCTATGTAGGTACAAAGAAGGAAGGATTATTAGATACCAGGCCATTGATAACGTAGCTAGTGTGGGCAGGAGCAGAAATAATCAAAAACGAAAATAAGTAGGGAACTTACAATTTTATTTCATAGCAGTTTAATGTTTGAAGCTGTATGTGTGTGTTGATTGCTTGGGTTGGTTTGTTGGTTTGTTGGTTTGTTTTTCCAGAATCTCTACTGTCTTTTAGCCACACATCTCAGCCAAGTCTCTTTCCAAGAACCAAGAGTTTCCAGCCAGTCAATGTCTAGGAGGATCAACCCTTTCTTGCAAAGATGGAGGGTGCTGGGCTTATTGCAGACATCCCATCCACAGCCCTGAGGAAGTTCAAGGTAACAATGTCAGGAGGCAGCATTTGCCTGATCAACTGCTAGCTATCAACCAGGTGTCTTTCTCTGTAAATCTACTTCTAGATGACTTTATAAGTTGGGTTGCTGGGAAGTCACAGAGTCAGTCTGTCCTTAGTCCCAACTCCCAACTCCCCATCTCCCCAGCTTATCCTCCATCCCTTCCTGGTAATATCTTTCCCACCTCCCAGCCCAGCTTCTTTTCTTGCTACATGTGCTTCCTTTCACCTAGCATATCTGTTCATCATCTCCTGACCATTTTTCAGAGTCCAAAGCAAATCCACCCTCATTCATACCTCTCTAGGCTTCACTGGGCTACAGACACTGCTCTCAGCTCCATGAATATCTATGCTCCGTATCACTCATTCTGACACTTAATTATGGGTTGCCTTGAGTGCTTTGATTTGTTTCATATCAATTAAATTTTTTTTAATGTTTACTTATTTTCGAGAAAGAGAGAGAGAGCACATGCACAAGTGGGGGAGGGTCAGAGAGAGAAGGAGACACAGAATCCGAAGGAGGCTCCAGGCTCCGAGCTGTCAGCACAGAGCCCGACACAGGGCTCAAACTCACGAACTGCGAGACCATGACCTGAGCTGAAGTCAGATTCTTAACCAACTGAGTCACCCAGGTGCTCCCTATTTTGTATCAATTGTAACATCTGTAACTGAGAAGGGGTACTGAGCAGGCTCTGGATAGTCTATCTGATTTCAAGATAGTGAAAACATCTACAGGACTTATCCCTAAGAACTGCCTGCATTCAGTTAGTCCTCACAGTTGTTCATTCCCAAGGGCAGAATGCCTGAAGGCCCCTTCTTTAAAACTCCCAGACTATCTGGCCTTGACTCAGTTTTCACTTGACGCTGTGTCTTTTGACGTCCATTGTTATTGATTCCCATAAGTAACTGAACTTCAACTTAGTAAATTTCCTTTTCTATAGAACAAGTCCCATTTCAGATGCCTCACCTAGTGCTTCATCTGAAACATGTTTCTCACACAGTTCTCTGATGCAGTTACAGAAGGCATTCCATGAATTCTACATGTGAAATTCTTCAGAGAATCCAAGGCATGGTGCAATGAAAGTACTCAATAAATGTAACTAGTGTCATCATTACTGCTTCTGACTCCCCGCAGCCTTCTTGTAACAAGCCACGTGCCTAATCTCCCTATTTCCTATTTCTGTGCGAATGAGGTTGGACTGCCTCATTGAAGTCAAGGGCATGCGTATGTTAGAAATTTTGGTTCAGACCATTCTTTCATTCATGTTTAAAGATGGAAGTTTTGAGAGGATTTTATACCTCTGAAGATTGGGAGCTATAAGAGCTATAAAAGAATTGGTCAGTGAAAACTCAGAAAACTTGATTGTTTAGTTTAAGAAGATGAACCTTTGGAGGTGCCTGGGTGGCTCAGTCAGTTAAGTGTCTGACTCTTGATTTTAGGTCAGGTCATGATCTCACGGTTTGTGGGATCAAGCTCGGAGTCAGACTCTGCACTGACAGCACGGAGCCTGCTTGGGATTCTCTGTGTCCCTCTCTCTCTGCCCCTTCCTCACTTGTACATGCTCTCTCTGTCTCAATAAATAAATAAAATAAAAAAAAATGGGCCTTTGGTACTTGAACTTCCTGTAGATCATTTAAGTTGTAAATGTTCTCCCTTCTCCAAATATCACCAAGAAATCTAGTGTCCTGTCTTTTGGATGTCCTGTCCTAAGGCAGCATGGCTTTGTCGTTGTAACCTCAATTTTGGCACCAACTTGCTTCCCTTCGAGTACAGCTGAGAGAGGAAGGCTCTAACTCTCTGATGGACAATTATAATTTGTCCAAGCACCTTCAACTATATGACTAGCAAGAAAGATTTAAGGTTGTGTTCTGAATGAATACAAGTATCTTGCTCTTGCACCGGACACGTGGCCTGGGCATAATAAGGCTGTGGGAGTCTCAGGACTGAGTCATTCACTGGAGTGTCTCATATTTGAAGGCTGCCAGACATACATAGACGTGTCTATGAATGGACAAAAATCTTTGACGGAGAGACATGGTTTCTACTATTGCTTGTACTGTTAACCTGCTCTGGATCTAAGTCCCGAAGGACACACCCATAAAAATGAAATCAGACTGGCCAGGCCTCACCTTTCCTCCATGTTGATGTGTGGAGGGTCAGCAGAGGACCCAGAGCTCCATGGAGAATGCAGAACTGAGACGGTGTGACTATAAACATTTTTTTAATTATTATTATACACTTTTTAATTTACAAAATCTTCTTCTTCACTTGAATGTTTGTGGCTAATCCTTATTTTCCACAAAATAGAATTTAGTAAAAAGAAAAAGGATCTGTAAAAAGATCCTGGGTTTTACTCTCCTGGGCTGAGCCACCCCAGTCCCAACTGCTGGCGATGAAGGGCCCCAAAGAGCAAGGCTGGCCAGCCCCTGCCTGGGTCTCAAGCCAGATTCCCAACCGGAAAGAAAGAGAAAAGAGAGAGGAACCAAGGACAACTCAGGCTTTTGTTAATGGCTTTGTTATCTGCAGGTTTAGGTTTTGTTTCTCATAGTCACCTGTCCCCAGGTGGTTCTCGTTAGTTCCTGCAGGGCTGTGACAAAGCAACGCTGTGTTGCTCTGTGGCTGTTGACGTCACCGATGTTTGCTGTAGGGCGAGGAGGAGCAGGGACGTCAGGGCGAGCACCCCCGGTACCCAGGCAGCTGCACCCTTGGGTCTCCTTTGACAACACCTGCCTGCCCTTGAAATAGAAGAAAACACTGAGAACTTCCTGCTGAGTTTGAAACACCAGGTCAGGTATGTGGGCAGAGGAAGGGCCTGCGTCTTCAGGGTCTTGTAAAGATCTGGCCCAGGGAGAGGGTGCTGGGTGGATAGCGTATAATTCATCCAAAGTCGAAGTCAGCTGGTGCAAGCTCCCGGGTGAGAATGCTGGAGATAGTTAATAACCAGTGAAATCCCGGTGGATGACACCATCTGCATCCGGGTTGATGAATTAAAGTCTAAGCGACAGCGGCAGGGGCTGGAGAGAACTCTCTGTAAATGAGGCTGATGGGGCAGCATGCTAGGGGAATAGACCTTCCTTGTTATAATTGTGACACTCCCCAAGGCATCCCGGTCCAGGCTTGCACGGCTGTCACAGTTAGAGAACCAAGGATGGTACAATGCCAGTTGGGGTCCGTGGGTCTTCTCGGGACACGAGGAAAGTACGGAAGAAACCGTGGGCCTGAGTGTCACCACCAGTGTCCTGATTTTGCCTTATAAAAGCTCTGTGACTCTTACATACCCGCTTAACCTCTCTGAACCTCGTTTTCATTATTATTATTTCCAAAATCAGGGTAAGAATGCCTGCCTGACAGGATGAGATAAGGCGCATAAACAATCAGAGCTACTTTGGTTTTAAGAAGCAGGATTCCCATTTTTAGGCAAAATGGGGAATTTTGCATAAGGATGCTGGAGGACCTCACAGAAGCTAACTGAAGGAAAGGAATACAGCTGTATCTAGAGGCATTCTTAGAATCAGGGGTTTAGATGCTCCCAGAACTTTCTCTTCACTTCCTGCCTCTCTGCTTGGAGGTTTCATCTCTCCCTCTGGAGACGAATCCCTTCACATGTCCAAAACCAAAGCCCATGACCAATTCCAACTTACATCTCTGTCCCACCCATAGAGAGAATGGACTCTGCTTCCAAAAATTGCAGGGAAGACTTCTGATTGACTCATCTTTGGTCAGGTGACCCGCCCCCAGCCAATCAACAGGGCCTGTGAAATAGGCGCACTCGCAGGAGCCACCTGGTGGAGCTGGGGAGGAAAATTTCCCAGAAGGTGGAGTAGTGGTACCAGAAGGTGGTGGGTGAGCAGACAGGAGCTGTCCCCCGAGGGTCTTATAAAGTATAAAGAGCTTCAAATGTGAAGTCTTGGGAGCAGTTCCTGAGCAAATGCACTGGGTCCTGAGCAGTCCTTCAGAGTCTGTGTGTCTGTTGGCACAGCATCTCCACTCACTGATCCTGAGAAAGGTATTATTACCTAAACCTTTAGACACCTGCTTTGAAGAAGCAGTAGTTTTATGCTGCCCGAGCTATAGTTTGGCACTAGTTTAATGTTAATACCCCTAGGAAAGAACTAGGAAGAAGTCCGTACTCTGAAGGTCAATTAGCTTCGGACTGACACATTGAATTGAACAATAATCAGAGAAGATAAGAGGTTTGTGCTTACAGGAAAAGCAATTAGCTTAATAGGATATACCACTCTGTTTGGGGACAGATTATGAGAGTCCCGAGTGTGAGCTATCTAGCACCGGAAACTTTACTGCTACGGTTTTACAGTCTGGTCCCGCTGTCCCCTTTCCAACAGTTTTGTCTATGAAATAAATGATCTGTTTTGCAAGTGGAAACACAAGATAATTGGGGCCACCCCTTGCTGGCGTGGGATTGGTGGGGAAGGATATCTTCTAACTTTAATTAAGGTACCGGGGAACTAGACTCACTCATTCCACTGTTCAGGAGGCGTTTTGCATTTTGTCCCCACTCTTGACTCTTCACCCGGTGGGGACAGAGTTTCTCTGAGTTTCAGCTGATAAACCGGTTTTGAGGTCGGCAGCCCCTGGAGACCAGCATCGGTTTGACACTGATCTGGCCATGTACGCTTTTACCTTTGTTTCCTCGAGTTTGTGCTTGGTGCTCCCTAGCAAAATATCCTTCATGACTGAATAATGCCTGGAGGGGAGGAAGCGATCTTTAAAATGTTATTCTTGTCTTCACTGGCACCTGATAGTCTTGGACATTAAAACTGAATAAATGCTTCCAAAGGCCAAATGCAGCTGAATTAAAATCCTCGTTTGCACTGATCCAGTACCTATGTTTATGTAGAAAACTACCGTGCACAAACAACGTGCTTTTTGAAGACCCTGGCTGAGGAGGAACGAATAGGCTTTAATACTTTGATTTGATGATTCAGCCTATGGAGGAATTTACCAGAACTTGGCTTCATAAAACATTGGACATTGCTTTGCTTCGTTGGATGAACAGCTCTGTCACCATGCCCATCTAATTCCTGCTTTCCAGCCTCAATAGACAAGAGGAAATAGGATTAATTACAGGGAGGAGCAAGGTGCAGCGTCATTGCTACCTGCTCACCAGAAGTGGACGGAAGCAGGAATTGGGAATTTCGGGCATCTGTGCGCACCTGCCTCGGCAAAACGTCATCCATAGGAGACTGTATGGACTGTCTTGAACTTTATGTGATTGTTGGAGACTATGAATGACATGGGCACGTGAGCAAAGGGGAATGCCAGACTGGAGTAGCCAGCAACCCTGGTTTGCCATGGAGCAAGCATCAATGCCCAGAGCAAGACGTGATGCCCCAGCATCAGGTGGGAAAAAGCCCATGGCACTAGAAGAACTCTCTAGCTTGACAGTCTATGGACTGGACTGGTGGCTTTAACTCTGGCTCTACAGCAATCTAAGTCTCTTTCTACCCATACCCTTCCAAAATAGTCACTTTTCTGCCTTATGACTTCGTTGATCTCTGGGAAGCTTGCTCTAGAACTTGGTCGGAGGTTCCAAAGCTCTCCAGGTTGGGGAGCATTGCAGACCACTCTCTATTGGTGATTTACCTGCATTTTTTTGCACAGTAGATGCCTGCCTTAGTCTTTTTGGGCTGCTATAACAGAATACATAAAGCAGGAAGATTATACCCAATAGAATTTTATTTCTCAGTCTTAGAGGCTGGCAAATCCAGACTCAGTGTCTGGAAAGGTCCTGCTTCCTGGTTCAGAGATGGCCAACTTCTTGCTCTGTCCTCACATGGTAGACGTGGTGAGGGACTAAGATTTCAACATACAAATTGTAGGGGGACACAAACATTCAGATCATAACAATGTGTAAAAAATACACATATATCTAAAAAAGAGTCACTGAGTTAATCTCAAAACCAGGACCATCTGCATTACAATATAAATTATAATTGGGGTTTAAATATACTTTGTTGCAAAAATTCAAATAGATATTGTGAAATTTATAAGACATAATGATGGTCAGGAGAGGAAGGGGGCCTGGGCTCAGTGAGGAGATGGAATTCAAAGGCAGACCAAATGAGAAGTCTCCAATGGGAAAGCAAAGTCAGTGGGTCCATCACTTCAGAACATCATGGACAATTCTTTCTCTGAACATGAAGATCCCCTGTCAATGTTTTAGATCTTGGAACAAATGGACAGCCATATACTATATGCCAAAATATTTACAGGACCTCAACTAAATGAATAAACTGATAAATAAAATAAATTCTCCTCTTCTATCCTGACCTTTATTCTTTCAACATGACTAGGAATAAGAAGAAAACATAGACACGACCTTAGATTGGGCAATGGTTTCTTCCAATGTGGCAGTGGAAACACAAGCAACAAAAGAAAAAAGTAGATAAAATTAAACATCATCCAAATGAAAACCTTTCATGCTCTGAAGGATGCCATCAAAAAGTGAAAAGAGAATTCACAGAATGGAAGACAATATTTGCAAATCACATATTTGACACATTCCAGTACGCAAATTTATTATTTAAAAAAAAAAAATCTCTTGTAGCTCAACAATAAAAAACCAGTAACCCAATTTTTAAAGTGGGCAAAGGATCAGAATAAATGTTTCCATAAAGAACACATACAAATAGCTACAAAACACATTAAAAGATGGTCAACATGATTAGGCATTAAGGAAGTAGAAATAAAACCACAATGAGATACCATTTCAGCTTCACTAAGATGGTTCTAATAAAAATGATGGACAATAACAAATGTTGGTGAGGATGTGGAGAAATTGGAACCCCCATACATTGCTGGTCTGCATGTGACATGGTTCAGCTACTTTGGAAAAACAGTCTGGAAATTCTTCACAAGTTAAACTTAGAATTATATGACTCAGCAATCCCACTGCTAGGTATATACCCAAGAGAATTGAAAACATATGTCTACACAAAAACGAATGAATTATTCATTATTCATACTAGCCAAAAAGTAGAAATAACCCTAATATCCATTGACTGATGAGTGGATAAATAAAATGTGGTACCATTCAGCCATTATTGAAGTACTGCCACATGTTACAACATGGATGAACCTTGAAAACATGATGCTAAGTGAAAGAAGTCAATCACAAAAGACCACATATTGTTCAATTACATGCATATGAAACATCCTTGGCAGGCAAATCCATAGGCACAGAAAGACTGGTGGCTGCCAGGAGGGTTGCTACTAATGGGTATCAGGTTTCTTTTGGGGGTGATAAAATACTCTGAAATTGGGCAATGACTATGACTGTACAACCTTGTGAATATACTAAAAATTATCGAATTGTATACATTGAAAGGGTGAGTCTCATTTGTAACAATGACATGGAAGGTTGGGTATTAATTTAGAATTTGTGCCGCCACACCTTCCTTTCCGATATTCCTGCTTCTGTCCCCATGCTTGGCTCCCCCTGCATCACGAACATCCCCACGTGCAGCTATCAGGATCCCCCTTGCCCACCTGTCCTGGTTCTGTCCACACCTCCAGAAGTGGCCACCCCCTCAGACCTGAGGTGCGCACATGGGCAGCAGAGCCTGCCCCAGGAAGGTGGCCTTGGGCACAGGTCCAGGAAGAACTCAGGGACATTTGAGCAGGAAGTGTTGGTGTCCAGGTACCTGGAGTGTGATGGGTGATAATGGGATCCAGGTAGATATTTCTCTTGGCCCTGCAGACACTTTCCCTGTGCAAAGGGCATGGCTAGAGGCGGGTCCTTGAGAATCCTTCTAAAAAGTGTGAGGGGATCACCCCTGTTAACCAGTGGTATGGGGGATGAAAGATAGTATTGGTACATTTGTTAATAAATTGACGGCAGGGGAAATGAGTGATGGAGGGGTCTCAAAAAGTATGGAGCAAGGAAGGTGGCCATTCTCCAAAAGCATCTAGTCTTCTGATGCCCAGGGGCAGAGCCTTCCACATTCCTGAGTAACTGCAAGATTCTTTACAAATAAACATAAACAAACAAGCAAATACATAAATAAAATAGGGAGCAGCAAAGGGACTATGTGGGCACGTCCAAGGTGACAGGAAGGAGGTGTCAAGATGGAAGGCTTAGGATGCAAAAGCATAAGTTAGACCTTTGCAGAAATACAGAGGGATGCCAGCCTGAATGTCCAGATTAAAAAACGTGGCATTTGCTTTTAGCTCATACTGGCTTCCCGGGGACAGTTCCTCTTGCTCCTCTATGATGTCTTCCTCTTGCTTTCACTGAGATCCAACTTCCCACTCGATAAAGAGCCCAGATAGACAGTCCATTTCCCCGGGTGAGACAGGAACGCCCAGAAAGAATGACATTGGGGTTAGAGGTGAGACGTCTCATATCAACACTACCTATGAGTTTGGAGCAGGAACGATCACAGTCACCTTTGAAAGCAATCACAGGCCTTTTATTTTGAGCAGAACACTTAGGGAGGGAAGAGATAAGAGCAATATCCTGTCCTGGGTATCATTTTCTCCCCTCTTGGGTAGAGTGTGAGGGTCAGGGAGGCAGTGTCATGGCAAACTTGAACATTACCTCCGAAGTCATAGGAAGTGTGTTTGTCATGCCTGGGAGAGACAGAGCCCCGCATTAGAGAGGACAACCCCGTGCTTTCACTGTGATTCTGCTCATTTCTGGAGCTGCCATACTGGCTAAAGGGAGGGCTACTACACGATTGTCATTATTAGCTCCATAGCCCAAAGAAACAGCTTGGGAAGCACCAGACCAGTGGGCTGTGTTGGCTACTCCTCTGTCTGTTTTGTGCCCTGCATGTGCTCCTCTATGGGTGTGGTCCTGCCCTGAGGTTCATGATACTGATAAGATGAATTTTAGTCTCTGACCAACTGGAGTTTGAATTCCCACCCAGCCACTTTGCTTCCATTTCCTCATCCTTAAAAAATGGGAAAAATAATAACTAAATAGGGTTGCCATGGGCTTTAAGTGGGATTTCTGTATGTAAAACTCTTAGCCTAATCCATGGGGCATATTAAATACTGGAAAATTGATGATGAGTATGACCACGTTGGTGGGGGGTGCATGGACAGGGCGGCAGTCATTGGCTGAGCCCTAGCTGACAGCCACAGGCAAAGCGGGGAGTGACAACGGGCTTCCTAAGTGTCACCCACATGGATGTGCAGGCCATAATTATTTATTGAAAGAGAAGTTTGTTTTTCAAAGGAAAAACCAATCTTTAATTTAGTATAAAGAGGGTTATTCAGAGTATAAAGAGGGTTCTGGGGATAGGGGGTAGATTTTGAAGCATCTACTTTGAAGAATGGTTTCCGTGTATTCATTTTCAACTAAAAAGCAAAGACTCTAATCACTCAGTGAGTTCCTGAAAAGATTTGAATGGGAGACGGGGTGCAATCCAATTGCTTGCAAATGCTTTCTTCTCAAAGCATTTTGCTTTTCAATGCGTTGTCTGCACCATTACCCCCAACCCAACTCTCCACTGCACCTATTAGTTTGGGATGCATCAGAGCTCAGCTCTGGGCTTCCTCACGGACACCGTGTGCCCTCCACCTACCCACTCCCTCACCAACACACACACACACACACACACACACACACACACACACACACGGGAAAAACTGATCTAGGGTTTCCTGGCTACGGGTGCCTTGTGCAGAGCTGTAGAGGAATATGAGACAGACACTAACCCACATTCAGTTTTCCTACTAAATTTCAGAAAAAAAGTGCCTCCCTGCCCCCAAGTTCCCTTCCTCTTGCTTTTTTTTTGTCAGTGTAGGTCAGTAACACCTGAGGGGGCAGGCAGTATAGAAAATTCAGGAATTCAGATGGTTCAACATCTTGCTATTCTTTCTAAACTATCTACCATTCAAATTTTGGTCCAAATGCTATTTTTGTAGCACTTAGCATGAAACAGGAATGATGAATTGTTTGGTGCCAGGGACATAAAATAAAGAAGGACAATGTAGGTAAAAATAATGTTGCTATGATTTATGGGACTTCTTTATGCGTTTTCTCATTTCCCAATGTTCTTCCAAACTTCTCACTTCTCTCAAATAGTTCTTCTCACTCCTAGTACTTAGTCTTACTTTTACGTTTCCAAAGTATATTTTATGACAAATAACTCCCTCCGATGAGCTGATGACTACCCATTCAACAAAATTCCTGTAGCATCTACCATGTGTCAGGTACATTTGAGGAAGCCAAAGGTGAGATGCCCATGGGTCCAGGGTCAAGGAGCCCACCTAGTGATTGCGGACATGGTCTGCCATAGATCTGCCTTGGATCCATGGCAGGTTGGAGCCCCCGAACCCCAACTGTTGTGGGACAAGCAGAGCCCAAATTGGGTAGGTGTTGGGTAAGGCTTCTGGAGAGCCCTTCAGGGCAGCTGTGGTGAGTCGTCTCTTCCTAATAGTAGACCTTAGTCTAGCATCTAGCAAGGGCATCTGTAGTGGCTTTTAGAACAGGCTGCCTAGGCTTGAATCCTGCCACTGCTACCTGCCACATTACCTATGTGGGGCAATTTACTAAACCTCTCTAAACCTCAAATTTCTCCTCGATAAAATGAGATTTGATACCAGAGCCCATCTCACAAGGCAATTGTGAAAATTACTTGAAATACTGTATGTAGTGCTTCACGAAGTCAGCTGCAATGATAATAATAACAGAGTGCTGTTATAACAGCAGTAAGAACAACTCGCGCACACTCCAGGATGAGGTCCATGGTCAAGGATGAGACTTTCCAGGAGGGGAGTGCTTGGGGCTTCCAGTTAGCACTGACCTCAGGGTTTGAGTCCGTGGAGCAAGTGTCTCCCCCGGGAGAAAAGGAGGTGAACGGGTCTGAGCAAAGAAGTTCGATTTCCTTGTTTGGCTGGCCAATTGGCATGTAGGTACAGGCATTCTATATTTGAAATGGTTGTGAGAAGGGGACCAGGCGCTGAGCACATGAGTCAAACCGATGGTCCAGGCAGAAGGGCCCGGTGAGACCACAAGCTGCTGAAGGTGGCTCGGAGCACAGAAACATCACAGGCTGCTGAGTGTTCTGAGGCCCTGGAAAGAAGCAGGTGCTTCAGGTCATGGCTGGTGTCCCACAGTGCCCTGGGCCAGGCTCTCATTGGTGCACGGTCAAGGAAAAGCTATATTTGCAGATGTCAAACACATGGTGGTAGCTGGGGAGGGAACAATTGAGGCATTTAGTTGTATAGTCAAGAAACATCCAGCAAAGTCTCTACCTTTGGGAAGTTCGTTCCATGGACGAGATAGAAATGACACAACTCAGGTCACCATTGCCAAGAATTTGCACCAGGTTCTCTCCTTCGTGACAATCCATGGCACATTAAAAGACAATTACACTGGGAAGGCCTTATGGTGTTATCGCTGTGAACTGGGTGCCTGGGGTTAGCTGGTCTGGGATCAAAAGCAGTTCTGTCATTTGCCGGTCACGTGACCCTGGGCAAGGGCCCCAGCCTCCCTGTGCTTTTGATAGGGAAAAATTATGTTATAAGATGGCCCACAGGACTGATTGGGGAATTCCAGTCCCTGCCCAAAGACTCCTCTTCCGGGTTCTTCTTCCTGCCTTACTTGCCACATGAACCAAATTACTACCAATGCGGAAGTAACAGACCATAAGTTGTCCCCCGTGCTTGCACTCAGTACTCAGACCTCTGGAGAATGATCTCCTCTGAGCCCGCTGGTGTGAAATAAACCTGCTGCTTTCCAAGATCTCTGAGTGCTGCTTGGTTCTTCTGTTGGGGGATCCAGACCACGTTCCATAACACTTTCATTCCCTATTTGTGCAATGGGGATGATAACATTAATCTTTTTGTTTTTAGAAGGATTCAATATGAAGGCAAAGGTTTTGGCACACCATATTATCATTATTAATTATTATTACTATTAAAACTAATTTATACATTCCAACCCTGGAAGATCTGCTTCATCCTCTCAACCAATCATTCATTTCTTCAGTGATTTTTTTGTTTATTTATTATTTTGAGAGAGAGAGAGTACAAGTGAGAGAAGGGCAGAGAGAGAAAGAATCCCAAGCAGGCTCCATACTGTCAGCACAGAGCCTTAGGCGAGGCTCGAATTCGTGAACCGCGAGATAATGACCTGAGCCAAAGTTGGACGCTTAACAGACTGAGCTTCCCGAGCACCCCTCCTCAGTGAATATTTATTGAGGAATGTTTATTATAGTAGCCCTACTATATGCCTGTCACTGTCCTAGGGTCCCATCAGCTAGTGGTGAACAAAACAAATAGATCTTGTGTGCCACATGCATACCAGTGGGAGAGAAAAAATGCCACATGACAGCTAATAATCATAAGCTGTGTGTAAAAGTAAAGCCAGGTAAGGCATTAGAGGGAGAAGCAGTGTGAGCCTCCACTAAATAAAATGTAAGCAGAGATCCAAATGAACAGAGCCTTAAGCCATGCTGAGATGTGAGGGAAAAGCCTTCTGGCCGAGGGAACAGCAAAAGAGCAGACCCCAAGGCGGGGACGTGGCTGAGGAACAGCAAAGAGGCCTGTGAGGCTGGAGTGGTGTAAGAGACCATAGAAATAAGGTCAGAGAAGCAGCCAGGTCACAACCATTTATGTTCTCAAGGCAATGGGAAGCCACGAGAAAGTTTTGAATGGGGATTGCCATGAGCTGACAATAGACCATCACTTTGGCGGCCGTGTGGGAGGCAGAGAACTGGGAGCAGGAGAAAGTGGGGAGACCAGTGCGTCAAGCGTGGCAGTCACCAAACTTAAGATAACTTCTGATGAAGGAGTCTCAGGAAAGGTGATGAGAAGTGGTCAGATTCAGAATATATTTAGCGTGTAGAGTCAACAGGACATGTTGATACATAGACGCAAAAAAGACAACTCAAGGGAAGCATGGCTCCAATGTGTTGTGCAAACCAGGAGTTTTGAGCACGAGTGGGGGTGCTTGAGGACTGTCTGGTCAATTGGGATATAGAGTCACTTTCATCAGAGACTGTTGCCCAACTGGAAAGACACTACGGGAGTTTATGGTGACAAAGAACATGAGAGGAAGAGTAGGCTTATTGGGGCCCCAGGAGTTGGGAACCACAGCCTTCTGTGTAGGCAATGAGGTTTTTTGGGGGGTGACAGTGGGGTTGATGGGGTCCAGAGCTGGCGACCAAGTAAGAAATCTTGAAGACATCTTTGATGCAAAAAGGGGATGTTATGAAAGCAGGGGGCAGGACCTGGGGGCAGGAAGAGCTGCCCCGGGACCGTGATGAGAGACGGGTTATGTACTGTGGGGTTGGGGGAGGGAAAGTCCAGCGGAAGTTTCCAGGGAGATTTTCATGTGCTAAGGGCTCATGGGATATTGAAGGCCTAGCTGTCATCAGGCGAAGGTTGTTTTTGCCCCAGCAAAGCACGAGCATGAAGTCAGTAGGAAGCTCCTGGAGAAGCTTTGACTCTGCCGGCCTCAAGCGTGTGTCTGTGGGCTGCAGGTTACAAGGAAATTGAGTTCTATCTGCTGTTTCCTTCTGCCTTTGTTTCCCACATTCCTTCTGCCTTTGTGATGTTGGGACTCCAGGAAATGGAGTCTATAAGTTTCTGGAGATTAGGCCATTGATAAGATTGCCTTTTTCTTGTGATTTACTAAGATACTTGTAAATAGATGGAGACTCAGGTCCTGAAGGACTATGATCTCAATCAATTCGCCATTTGTGTTTCCCCTTTCCTTTGTCCTTGGGCGGCCAGGAGTGCCCGAGGAATATCACACGTGTCCCACCTGGTCGGGGGGGGCAGCGTTTGCAGCCTGTCAGCTTGCTTTATGCTCCCTCGTCATAGGGTAAGTGAAGTTTCAGATGCCTACTAGACACGGCTTACATATGTGTTAGGAATTCATGACAAGGTGGCACCCTGCACTCGGGAATCATGGTTCCGATGAAAGATTATATGTGCGTGGAGAAGGGAAGAGCCGCAAGACAGGACCCTGAACTCTCTAACACTCAGGCCAGGAAAAGAGGAGAGGAATCCAGGAAAATGAGACTGTGAAGGAACAGGCAGTGATGTAGGAGAAAGCCCAAGAAGGTGGAATGTTCCAGAAACCAAGTTAAGGAAAACATTTCAGAAAGGGGATGATGATTAAATTTGTTGGATGTGAGGGCTGTGAAGGGACCACAGGCTGTGAAGGTTGGTGGTGATATTGACCATGATTTCAGTGCACCGGTAGGGGTGAAAACTCCTTAGGAATGGGCTCAAAAGAGAAAAATAGAGGCCGTGAATGCAGAAGACTTTTCCAAGCAGTTTCAATGGGGGCAGTAGCTGGAAGGGAGTGTGTTCTAAAAATGAGGGAAATGAAAGCATTGTGTACACAGATGGGAATGAAAGAGTAGACGGAGCGCTCCTTGGTATGGTAGGGAGCAGAGTTAATTGCATAAGCAAGGAACAGGTGAGAGGGGATAGGAGCCAGTGAGCATGTCCAGAGTAAGGATTTCAAGGGCAGCAGACTCAGTTTATACCCCAGAACAGCAGTACACAAGGCAGAGAGTCTGGCCAGTGGCAGGTGGATTAGCAGATGTGGCTGTACAGTGTAGATGCTGTCTTCCAATTGCTTCCCTTTTCTCAGTGATGTAGGAAGCAAGGTCAATGGCTGAGGATACAGATGGAGAAAAGGGTGTTGGAGGTTTGAGGAGGAAAGAGAAGCACAGAGTAGTTGCTCCAGGGAGTGACAGAATGAATTGAATCGGCTGGGCGCTATCGCCATTGTTGAGCAGTCCTGAGGAACCATTTAGATTTCTGGTCATAAACTTGTTGCGGAATCTGGTCTGGATCACCTGGTGAAAGAACCAAGTGGCACTCAGAGATCTTGGGAGGGAGGAGGTTTATTTTACACTGCTGGGCTCAGAGGAGATCATTCTCTATAGGTCTGACCCCAGAGGGTCAGCAGAGGGAATAATTTATAGCCTGTTACTTCTGCATTCTTCATTAATGCCTATGACAAGCAGGGTGGGAAGAAGAACCTGGAAGGGGGAGTCTTTGATCAGGGACAAGTATTTCCTTATCAGTCCTGTTGGCCATCTTTATAACAGATTTTTCCCTATCAAGCTTACATTGGTGCCAGTCAACCAAGTTGCTCTCATGCTGGCCATGGTCGATTGCTCAGGTGTAGACACAGCCTACACCTGAGTTAAATGAAGCTGTGTTAATAATTCTATAACAGAAGACGATATTGGTGGAGGGAATGACCAAAGTGATGGACTTTGAACTGAGGGGGAGAAAAGGCAAGTGAGAAAATGAAGGGTGTTCAGGGTGGGAGAGACAGCAGAGGGACAGTCCCCAAGGACAAAGAATTGTGGGATTCAGGGAGTGAGGTGGGTGAGCTAGAAAGAGAGGGACTGGTCGTCAGAAGTTGGAAGGCTGAAATGGCATTTTGGAATTGCTGGGGTTAATGCAGTGGAGAGAGTGGCTGAGGCAAGGTGGCATGTCGACCAAGTCGTGGGCAGGGACAGGGACACCACATGAAATATATGGCATTGAAATAGCCTCATGACAACAGAGAGTTGGTGGGGCAAGATGAGAAGGCTCACCCAAACCTTTGGTCTCTGGAGAGGCCAGGCCTGCTTTGAAACCGGAAGATGGAGACGATTCCAGCAGGAAGTTGACGTTGGAGGAAGTGGGTGCTGTTGATGGAGCCTGACTTCCAGAGTGCAGGGTTCGGGTGTCAGAAGCCCTGGGAGCTTGAGTCGGATTGAGGATGGATCTAGCCACAGTGGGACAGTGGTCCTGATGAGGGGTGGCCAGAGAAGCTCAGTATCCTAATGACAACTGCAGAAACGAGAGCATGAAGGCCAGGAAGGATTATCACCATATCCTTCGGATTGGATGGGAAATCAGCTCTGCCCTGACCATCCGCCTTGGCCCTGGACTTCCTGCAGAGATGAGAAAGGGAAAAGGAGATGGGAGAGCGACAGAGAGGAGGGGTGCACAGTGGTCTTACCAGGAGTAGAAGGAGCAGAGCCAACCTCCCTTGATGTAGGGATGGAGCCATCCTACCAGGACAAGTGGAGTTCCAGGGTTAGCAGAGATTCGTCAAGGGGCAGGAAGTGCACAGGCACAGAGCAGGGGGAAGATCCAAGGACGCCCCTATGGAGGGAACCCCCAGACCACCATACCTCCCAGGTATGAAGGAGACTCCAGGAGGGAGAGTGTCGTCTGCCACCCACAGATGCTCTTATTCATGTTAAAGGAACAACACTGGCATCCTGCTTCCCTGTCTCATCAGCCCAGCCACTCCCCGTCTGTCTGCACACTGGAAATGGTAATGAATTAAGAACAAAAGATTAATGCTGTTGGCCTGGTGTATTTATATACTCAACTTCCATGGTAACCCAGCAGGTAGTAAATCAGCCAAAAACCATATTTAAGAACGCCTAGTAAAACCCAGTTTACTCACCTGCCAACCATGGAAAGGTTGATTGCTTTCTCACAGGAACCCCATTCATTGCAGACCATTGTAACTGCCCTCCATGTAAGAAATACATTTCCCTTTTTTTTTTTGGATAAGGATGGTGCATTGAAAATGAGCCATAAAATAGCCTGGGAGCAACATGCCTGCTGTTAATAATAGTGCTAGATTACTTTATTTGTCATATACTCCAGATCTGTCTACCTTGGTAGCTGGCATCATTCCTGAATTTTTAACAAGAGTCCTCATAGGGCAGAGAAAGAAGGCAAACAACCACAGACTTGTAAAGGAAGATGTGAAAAAGCAATGCGTTTCCTTCCTGGCTGTTAAAAAGAAGTCATCTGGTCTCAGCCTTCGGGGAAGATATTAGCTTTCTAGATCACATCTTATCATCCAGTAATTGTATTAGGTTTCCTGGGGACCTTCCTACCTCATGACCTTCTAGCTCAGTGATGGAGCTGATCAGATTGAAATGATGAGGAAGTTTTCATTTCCACCTCATTGATTTCAGCTCTCTATTGTCTGCCTCGCGTTTTCTCTGACCTCGCCCTCATTCATCAACAAGCTGCTTGTTCCCGAGAAAATTCCCGATGCTCTCCAGCTGCTTTCTGGATGCAGGTGATTTTGATACAAGAAGTATGAACCAGGATGGCTGAGCACTGGGGAGACAGTAAATGATGCTGGTTGCTGGATAACTGAGTGCTTACTTCCCTTCCTCTTGCAGCTTTCTCTTTTATTTGTAAGCATCAGTTGTTCAAGAGGGCAAAACACTTTCTGCATCTGATCTGGCCAGCAGAGCTTGTGTGATGAAAAGTTCCTGTATCTTTTTGGTGACAGAGAACTTGAAAACTTGCATCGGGAAGAATCCAGGATTCAGGACTGCAAGATGAACTGAGAAACTTGGGCTCTGTGTCCAACCCCATGATGGTGTAAGTGTCTCAGGATCCAGACCTTTCCCTCAGGCAGTGGATTAAGTCAATGTTGGGCTTGAGCTCATGTCTGCAAATGAACACCAGCTCCCAATCAATTCACTAATTAGAGTTCTACACGTTTGTTGGTGGTGGCCTGGACTCTTTTCTCTGGATGAATTATGTCTCTTCAGAATTATTTTAGTCATAAACGAGAGGGCATCAATTGTATGGGCCTCACTTTTAGTGGCAGGGGCCAGGGTTCACTTGATATCTTAATAAGTAACAGTTCTTTGCACTATTTCTGAAATTAGGCTAAGAGGATACATTCCCAAGGATCAGAATGTTTGAGAATGTCTGTATATTTGGTTTTGTTTTACCATTTTGCTAATACTATAAAAAAATCAACACATATATATTCTGAGATCATCAGCTCATAAATTCAGTCTTGTTGCTGTGTTTCATTTGGTTCTGTTAGCACCACATATATTTGTTTCCCTAACTGTACACTAGGAACCATTCTTCATATTTTTGAATGTTTTATCCTCACAGCAACACAACATGCATTCTGTTATTATCTGCATTTTGCAGATGAAGGGACAGGTATAGAGGTGTTAAATGATCCACCCTATTTTATGCAGCTGGAAAGCCCTGGAGCTGGGACCAGTGGCAATCTGGCCTCAGATCTGGTAGTTCTTAACGGCTTTGCCATTTTGCCCTTCCATCTGGTAGCACTTCACTTCTGAAGTGATGTTTCTTAAACTGGTCTCCACAGAGACCAGGGGATTTGTGGGTGAATATTCAAGAATTATGTAAAATTTTTTTTTCCAAAATAAATATGTATATTTCTTAAATTTGCAAAAGTACAAGCTTTGGAATCATACCATTTGGGGTTCAAATCTAGACATGGTTCTTACTAGTTGTGTGATCTTAGGGGTGTTTCTTTATATCTCTAGCCTGTTCCCTTTCTACTATAAGGGGATATTGGTCTTCCTTGTGGGATTATTCTGAGTTTATGTCAGAATTATGTCGTTTGATGACACAACACATAGAAAGCACTTGGCATACTATGTTCAGTGAGGCTGTTGCCTCCTCCTCTCCACTCCTCCATACCCTTGTTTTCTCCTTGTCAGCTGGGTACAAGGCCTGTGATAACAGAGATGCACCTCCAGCTGGTAGGATTGCAAAGGAGCATAGTCATTAGTTTCACCAGTTACTGCTCTCAGGAGGACAGATGGGCCATTCACAGGAGGTGAGAGTGTTCAGAGCAGGGAGTCAGATCATCCAGAAGAGACAGTGGTTTGTAGACAGTTGCAAATTGTAGTGAAGCTAAAGACAAGAGGAAAGAAAAAATATTATATTCTTCTGGGAGACAGGAGGCAATGATTCTAATTTCGACTCTGCCATGAACTTGTGATATGTTATTGGATCAGTTGGAGCTACATTTTTATCTCTACAATGAAAGAACTTTTAGTAGATCAGTGGTCTGAAATTATTTTATACACAGAAACTTTCATCAAGAAAATGTATAACCCCCCAAACCATATAAGTTTCATAAAGTGTGACAACTTTGACCAATTCATAGTGGTTGTCTAGGGCCTCATGGAGAGGGTTCTATAGCAAGACAGAAATCTGTGATGAATTAGTAATGTCTTCCAGCAGTGAAAGGGCAGACAGGCCTCCCAGTGAATATCATCCTGTCTGGAAGATAAACAGGATAAACAGATAAAGGGGAATATTTCAAGCTCAGCTAGGCAGAGACACCTGACTCAGTTTACTCTGGTCAGCAGACCATTCTGTTAAATGATTTTAGAATTTTTTCCAGCATCTCTTAGTCTCTATGATTCTACATCTAAGAGGGAAAATACTAGGAAACTAGACAATAGTTAAGACTTGGAGAAGAATTCAATGCTTAATTACTAAAACTGTCCCACCCAAACTCAGCAGATAAAGTGAGACTGATACCCCCTTTGCACTGGAACACTGAGCCCAACCACTATAGCATCATTTTTGCCAAAAGGCTCACTTTAATTGAGAGACAAGAAATAAAGTAGGCTTTCAGGAAATAGGGGTTAGTACCAGATCATCATATTTGGCTGCGGAATGTTTAGCCTTCTCTTACGGGCACCTGCTCCATGTAATTTACTGTCTTTTGGGATGTTTTAATAGCCTTTTGCTAAGGGATGAATAATGTCCCACTGTATTGCCCGAGGAGAAAAAAAAAAGCCACAGCTGGGTGAGATGCTTAGCAACTTTTACTCTGTTGAAGAGATTTGCCAAACTCAGCAATTTGAGACAGTGGAGATCCATCATTGTGTCCATGAGCTGCCTTGGTACCAACCAGGATGGAGCCTCTCCTGGAGCAGGAAAAGAAATACCCTTCATTAAAGTCCCAGGGAGAGGCCTGCCTACAGGCTCATGAAACCTCCGGCAATTGGCACCCTCGGGGCCAGGTACAAGCTCCTTGCCCCAGACATAAAATGTTTGTTTTAAGAGAGCTTGCGAAGGACGAAGGAGAGGGGATAACACTCAGCAGCTATCCTCAGCTCCAAATTGGATCTTATCAGAAAAGAAGAGAAACAAATGCTTTCGGATGAAGAAGAGTTAACAATGTAAAGGCATAGTTTTTTAGAGACTGCCTCCTCCTTTATTAAATCATTTTCACTGTTTATTTTTAAAAAGGTGGCTCCATGCCTATTAAACTAGTCATCTGAAGTTTGTTGGACTGGATGAATTTAACCACCTTATGAGAGTAGGTGGGACCATAGGACATTAAAGTGTAAAAAAAAAAAAAAAGATTATAACATTGTTGATGTCCTTTTTTTTTTTCTTTTAAATAATCCATCATCTTGGGGAAGTCACTCCAGCAAAACTGGGATTCTCATTCTTGTCTATAAATTGAGAGGGAAGCAATGGGTAGTAAAAATGAATCCAGTGATTTAAGTCCATATTTTCAAGTATTTTCGTCACAGATTATTTACAAAATGCCCACATATATGCTGTGACCTGGAAGGCTAAACATTGACCCTGCCTTGTCAATAGATGCTACATTTTTTTCAAGTACACGTAAATGCTGTTGTACTGGGCAGGTGTATAAGCCATCAGGGAAAGCATGCTTCTCGTCTTTTTTTTTTTTTTTTTAATTGTTTAAGGTTTTTATTTATTTTTGAGAGACAGAGAGTGCAAGCAGGCAAGGGGCAGAGAGAGGGGGAGACACAGAAGGTGAAGCAGCCTCCAGGCTCTGAGCTCTCAGCACAGAGCTCGACGCGGGGCTGGAACCCAAGAACTGCACTCAGGACCTGAGCCGAAGTCCGTCGCTTAATTGACTGAGCCACCCAGGCGCCAAGGAAACTATGCTTCTAAATTGTGCTTCTCTACATCTGACATGTTTATATTTTTTCTTCTAATGGATGCACTCTCATTTGCCCAATCAGCACATGGAAAGATGTTTAACATCATTAGCCATGCTGAGGTTAAAATCACAGTGAAATACCACTTCACACCTGCTAGAATGACTATAATAAGAAACAAAAGTGAACAGCTAGTGTTGGCGAGGATGTAGAGGAATGGGAACCCTCATAGGCCACTGGGAGAATTGTTAAAGTGGCGCGACGCAGTGAAAAACAGCCTGGCAGTTCTTCAAAAAGTTATAAGCACAGAGTCGTTACATGAGCCTGAGCCAGAAATTTCTGTCCTAACAATCTACTGAAGAAAGATGAAAATACATGTCTGCCTATATACTAATGTTCATAGCAGCATGATTCCTAATAGCCAAACCTGGAAATAACCCCAAAGGTGGACCAACCGATGAATAGGTAAATAAAATGTGGCATATTCACGTAATCTGGCCATGAATAAAATGAAAAAGAAAGAGAAGGAAAGGAAAGGAAAGGAAAGGAAAGGAAAGGAAAGGAAAGGGAAAGGAAAGGAAAAAGAAAAGAAGTACTGATACATGCTATAACATGAATGAACCCTGGAAATGTTACACTAAGTGAAAGAAGCTAGATGTCAAAGACCACATGTGATATGATTCCATTTGTATGAGAGGCCCAGGATAGGCAAATCCAGAGACCGAAAGCAGAATAATTATTGCTTAGGACTGGGAAATCTGGGGGAAATGGAGAGTGACAGCCTCGGGGTTTAGGATTCTGTCGTAGGTAATGAAAATGTTCTAGAATGATTGTGCTGATGATTGCACAAGTCTATGAATACACTAAAAACCACTGACTTATACACTTTGAATGGGTGAATTATATGGTATGTGAATTATATCTCGGTAAAACTATTAGATAAGAATGAGAAATCAATTGGGAGAAAAAACTCAGAATATTAATAGTCTAGACTAGACAAATAGAATAAGGTATTAATGGATCAAAAAAGAGGCAGGAAACATACCATTAAATCAGTATGTGATAAAATTTGCATTCCAAATCAGTAGTGAAATAATGAAACTATTTCATTTATTAGTTCAATAAATTATGACCAAAGAGCTGGTGATTTATCTGTGGAAGAACAGCAATGTTAGATACGATGCTCACAGTATATATAAAAACAAATTCCAAATTAGCTAAGATGTAATGGACAAAATAGTCTACAAGTGTTTAAAAAATGGGCCAATAATCTTATCATATGGAAGGCTTTTCTAAATAAGAAATAGAACCTAAGTGTTCCAAAGAAGCAGGCAGGTAATTTTCATTACCCGAAAATCCAAACATTTTTATAAAAAAATGACAAATTTTGAAATTAAGCAAGACTGTAAAGTATTGCTACCGGCATATGTTTAATGAAAAGAATATGGAAGCCAGTCTTACAAGTTGATAGGTTAAAAAAGTATTAACAATGTTAGAAACGATAGGAACAAGTAGTGAACTGACATGACCAAAAAACACTTGAGAATAAACTCATGGAAATTAAATATAAAAAAAAAAATGCGGGGTGCCTGGGTGGCTCAGTCGGTTAAGTGTCCAACTTCGGCTTAGGTCATGATCTCACGGTTCATGGGTTCGAGCCCCACATCGGACTCTGTGTTGACAGCTAGCTCAGATCCTGGAGCCTGCTTCTGATTCTGTGTTTCCCTTTCTCTGGCCCTCCCCTGTCACACTGTCTCTCTCTTTCTCAGAAATAAATAAAACATTAAAAAAATAAAAAATAAATAAAATAAAATGCACTTATTTTTTACCTACATGACTGACAAAAATGAAAAGGACTGAAAATATCTAATGTCAGTGGATAAAGATACTCACTCACACATAGTGTTGGTTGGAAATAAATGGATCTATCTAGGGGATCAAAATTTGGCCATGTCCTTATAATTTTATATTTATACTATCTTCGTAGTTCTAATTTAGAATCTAGCCTTAAAAATATCTTTCAGGTGCAAAAAAATATACAAGTAAAGACTATTACAACACTGTTGGTAATAAAATAATTAAACAAAGGTCTGGGAGATCATTACCTAAACTAAGGTATGTTCTTACCATGCATATTATCCATTTGTGAAAGTGATACACGCTACCATAGAAAGACTTCCATGATATATTCTTTGTTTAAGTTTATTCATTTTACTTTGAGAGAGATATATATCCATATATATATGGAGAGAGAGAGAGACAGAGGAGACAGAGAGACAGACAGACAGAGTGCACATGCAGGGAAGGGGCAGAAAGACAGAGAATTACAAGCAGGCTCTGCACAGTCAGTGCAAAGCCCAATGCAGGGCTCAAACTCATGAACCATGAGATCATAACCTGAGACAAAATCAAGAGTTGGAAACGTAACCAGCTGAGCCACCCAGGTGCCCCCAAGATATATTCTTAAAGGAATGAAAAGCAAGTCTCAAAACAATAAGCATAGAAAAATGCCATTTGTAAAATGTACATGTTAACATAAAAAAAAGTGTTTGGGGCACCTGGGTGGCTCAGTTGATTAAACATCCAACTTCAGCTCAAGTCATGATCTCATGGTTCATGAGTTCGAGCCCCACACTGGGCTTTGTGCTGACAGCTCAGAGCCCGGAGTCTGCTTTGGATTCTGTGTCTCCCTCTCCTCTCTCTGCTCCTCCCCAACTTGCGTGCGCTCTCTCTCTCTCAAAAACACATAAACATAAAAAAAAAAAAAAAGCGTACTAATGCTAACATGATTACCATAGGGCATGTGATATGAGGGGGAATGTTCTGCTTACTCTATGCTTGTTTGTTTCCAATGAATACGTATTACTGTATTATTTCATCCATTTTTTAAGCTTTATTTAAATCCAAGGTGGTTATAATACTGTGTAGTTTCAGGTTTACAATATGGTGATTAGACACTTTCATACTACACCCAGTTCATCAATTTTATTGATGCTTAAATAGTAAAGGATTACTTGGGTTAGATCAATTCAAGTTTCCTTCCAGCTCCCTATGAATCTATATAAGGACGAGTGGCCTCCACCTTTATCTGCTTTCATCTGTGCAGAGGCAGACAGCCAGACTCCGCCTGCATTAGGCTTTCCAGCCAAAGTCCCCTCTGATCTGATAAAATATACAGGTATTTAGCTCTCTTTTGCTTTAACCAATGGCCCCTGAAGTAAACCAGTTATAGGTCTGACTATAAAACAGTAAGCTTATCTGGGCATTAAAATTAAGCTGTGTGTCTGAGTGCATAAACTAGGAGCCGGCCCACAATGCGGTGCCTGGGGGCTGGAGTTAGTGCTGATGTTGGTTTTCCCCAGTTGGATTGTCTGTGCGAAACTGGACGCTGGTGTGGACTGCCAAAGAGGAAAACACAGACCGAGGAATGCAGGCTGTTTTGTGGCTCCGCCCACTTGTCCTTTGACCCTCTGCTGTCTGGGAGGACAGATGGGTGAGCAAGAGAATGCAGAGCAGCCCAGCTGATGTCTCAGGGAGGGTCTTGGGCCGTGTGGCCAGAAGTCTCCATGAGATGCAGAAACACTGCCCTGACAGCGTAGCCCATCTCGGCCGGGAAACTTCGGTTCCAAAGGTCAGAAAACTTCTCAAGCTACCACTCACACTTCCCAGTATAAAATATAAAGCTACCACTGGGCCACAGAGAACAAAACTAGCACCTGAAAGTTTAGAATTGGGACCTCCTTTCCCCTCTCCCTGTCTTCCTCCCTGCTCTTTCTATCACACACACACACACACACACACACACCTCTTACTGCTTCTCCGGGACCAAATGTTCTTGAATGATAGCATCCTTATATTCTTCTTGGCTTCTGTCTGTCCACCCATCCACCTTCTGTCTGTCTCTCACTTGGCTTTCTTTGCTTTCAAAAGTTCAAAATGACCTTTCAGTTCTGGTATGCACCCTTGGTTAACCCACTCCACCTTTAGTTAACTCACTCCAGTTTTATTTAACCAAGCCCACTTTGCTATCCCACATCTCAATCACAAAGAGACAAGTCTGATTGTCACAGACCCACCTAGGAAGGTCCTGTGTCCCACGTGGTTCCGTGATTGCACCTCCTCTCAGCAGCTGGGCACAGATTCTCTGGGAAGGAGACAAGAACGGGAGGAAGACCACGGAGGGCATCGCAGAGGGTCAAGTCGACAGGGCACTTGGAACAACACCTCCTCTTCCACAGGGGTCCCTTCCTTGTGCTTGTCATTCAGCCTCTGCCAGAGCACCGGGAAGGGGGGCTCCCTGCAGCCCATCCTTGTTTGGGGAGACTCTAGCCAGACTGTGGTTCTTTTTGGCGTTGACTCTGAGCCCTGCCTCTCTAGGTCTGCCAGCCCTTCACTCTAGTCTACCCCCTGCGGTTACCCGTGACCATCAACTCCTGGAAGCCTAAGCAGGGGCCTATTCCTGAGAGCTACACTTCCTCAAATCAGTGTGAGACGGGTCAATAACACCCCTTCTATACAGGCAGATCTTCTACCTCTGTATTCTGGCTCTCCATGCCCCTTGGTTGACTGTTGGTTTAGTCGCTGAACTGGAATCCATGAACTCACACATTCATTTATTTACTTAACAAATATTTATGAAATGCCTCCTGTGCGGGAAGTATCACACCAGGCACCGGGCATACAGTGTGACCAAGGGATGCATCTCTTCCCTCATGGAGTTTGTGGTTCAACAGGGAGATGGTTGTTAGAAAAGCGACGTCATTGTCACTGTCACAAAAGTGTTGAGGAAGGAAGCCCGGGGAGCTCGGAGACTGTCGGATGGGAGACCCACCTGGCCTAGGTGATCAGGGACATCCGTCCTACAGCAGTAACATGAGGGGAAGTCAAACTGGCAACTCTCCACTTGGTCAGAAGAAAAAGGAAGAGACCGTCATACACTTGGGGCAAGCAAGTAGGGGGCCCTTAGTGTTATTTTAACATTTATTTATTTATTTATTTATTTATTTAATTTATTTTGAGAGCAGGAAAGGGGTAGAGACAGAGGAAGAGAGGATCCCAAGCAGGCTCCTAGCTGTCAGCATAGAGTCTGATGTGGGGCTCGAACCAATGAACCACGAGATTATAACCCGGGCCAAAACTGGATGCTTAACCGGCTAAGCCACCCATGTGTCCCACAGTGTTATTTTTAAGAGATCACTCTGCTCTGTGGACGGTCAGTCAGGGGGACAAGAAGGAGCTGGAAGAAGAGCAGGTCAGAAGTACTTGAATCTCCAGAAGAGAGAGGGTAGCGATCTGGACTGGGGGTGCGGGAGGATGGGGAGCAGCACTGGAAAGAAGTCAAAGAAGCCAATAGATTTTAAATCTATTCTGAAGGTAGGATTGTGAGGTTTGGTGATGGTCTGGAAGGGAAGGGAAAGAGGTGAGTCTCTGCAAGTCTTATTTATTGAGACAGAAAATGTTAACAGTGTACAAGTGTCGTGAACACAATGTGGGACCCACTACGTAAGAGGTGCTCAGGAGACATCGGGCAGAGATGCGGAGGCTCTAAGTACAGAAAGTGCCTCAGCCAAAGTCTGCGGTCTTTGTAACAAGTGTTCAGCGGCCAGCCTCCATCTGATTGCTCACAAGCCAACCATATTCTGTGGCGACTCTCCCAGGTGGGATAATTCTTCTCTCTTTTATAACTATGGAACCCTGACAGTCAAAACGCAAACAGTTGTTCTGCGAATAAAGCATCTTGAA
Organism: Hyaena hyaena; assembly: GCF_003009895.1. Classification (NCBI taxonomy): domain Eukaryota; kingdom Metazoa; phylum Chordata; class Mammalia; order Carnivora; family Hyaenidae; genus Hyaena; species Hyaena hyaena. The sequence continues at coordinate 1,873,917 of NW_024080951.1, read as the reverse complement.
TAAATATGTTCACCTTTGGCATCATTTTGGAATTGAGACGGTTTCACTAGGCTTGGCCCGCATCTTACCCTGATGCTGCGATTGTATTCGACTTCCCTCCTTGCTCACCCTTGTGTGCTTATTGTCCCGTGTCCTCCTGAAGGGCTTCACGGTGGGCTCTCGGGCATCCTGGGGGGGGGGGGGGGGACACGTGTTGTTCCATGGCAGCTTCGGGTGGACAAGTTCGTCACGAGGGCCCCGTCTAAGAATTACGATGCATGCAGGCATTGCTCTGATGATTAGTAGTTACGCCTTCCAGATTAGTGGATCCAAACCGAGCTGCCCAGAGCTGCAGGGTAGCACGAAGGGTGGTCCCCGAAGCTGTGTGCCTGGGGTCAGCCTGGAGCCATCAGAGGCAGGGCAGAGAGTGCACATGGGAAGGGGCAGAGTGGGGCAGAGATCAGGCTTTCTGAGCTCCCGACAGTTCACCCCATGCTTCATGCGCCTCCTCCCATTTCCCCCAAGCCCACAGGAGGGGAGGCTCCGAGAACTTCCAGGGGCTGGGCCTACACCCAGATTCCGACCTGGGGGAGCCCAGGAATCTGCATTTATAATGACTACAAGTGATTCAACGCAGGGAATTCTGTCTTGTGGGCATCACTGTTTTCCCTTGCGACGTTAGTTTTGGCTGCCGTCAAAGTTTTAGATGAGCCGTTAGACTAGGTTTTGTTCCCCTGCCCCCCACCCCCAACTCGCCCCATTAATTGATTTGGTGTGAAGGCCCCTGGGCCCAAAGAGGCCTCTGACTCATCTTTATCCAAGCCCTGGCTGGTGTCACTGCGGAACTAGCAGCTTCTCCGAAGTCTGGATCTTTATCCAGGCGCACACTGGCTGCAGACCTGGAGCCTCAGGGGCGCGGCCACAGCCCGACTTTACCAGCGCCCCCTAAGGCCATTGGCCAACAAAGGGAGGAGGGGGTTGGACACGTAGCCACAGGTGGAGGTGGGGTTAGAGGGCCAGTGTGTGCAGGGCTGGTGGCTTTGTCTTCCAAGAATTCCCTCAAGGGGCCACCCTGTCCTTTGATGTTCTGACTCAGTGGCTCCAGTACTTTACCCTAGTGCCCACAGCACCGGCTCATCTAAGAGACAAAGCAGATATTGTTTGGAGGCTCCAGGTTGAGTGAACACGCTAAACAGCCTAGGGGGAGAGAAGTTTTCCAGTGGAGCCAGAGCGAGCACATTTTGCTTCTAGCTCTGGAATTGGCCTTGACGGCACTGCCAGAAGGCAAAGGGTGTCCTGCGAGGGCGGGAGACAGAGAATAAGAGTGGTCAGCTCTTGTTCTGGCTCAGGATTTCCAAGTCTTCATTCTCCTCTGGGACCATTGCTCAGGTCACATCTGCATCGCTGAGGTTCTGCCTGAGGAGGTTTCCTCTCATTTGGAAACGTCACCCAGAGCAACTTACAGATCCATGGGCTGGTTCACAGCCTGGCTTGTACTCAGGCACACGTTTCTGGAAACCTCATACTGTGCTGGCTTCTCCACACCTATCAGCTCCTCTATATCACTCTGGGTATAGAGGAAAGGCCACATCCGGGCAGAAGGGACATTATCTGGCAAGGCAGGTGGCCATGCAGACTTGTTGCCCCAAAGCGACATCGGGATTGGTGACTTGACCACTGTCCTCAGTCAGGCCCCTGTCCTACTGTCTCAGAGACCAGGAGCCATTTGGACTGGGGATTTGCCTCACCCTAACAAAACTCACTGGAAAATTAGGTATACAATCAGCATGCCAGGTTTTAATTTTAGAATGAGAAATGTAGCTATCAGGTGGACCAGATGTTCACATCAGCCTGACTACTAACACTCTCCCTCCCGGTGGACAAGTTATCTGGGAGGCTGAATATGAAAACGTTGTTTGGTAAGAACAGAGCTAGAGGAGAATGGACTAGCTGTAATATAGAATTTAAGGTATTTAGGGTTTATTTTGATCAGCTATTATAGGAGACACGGGCTTGGATGTGACCGCCATGGGGAAGAGGTTTTTTATACTCTGGTCCCTAGACACAGGAAGCACAGAATACCACACGGGACACACAAGGGGGCACTGGGGTTGGTCAGGAGCAAGAGAGAGCAGGGGAAGGTGTGGGCAAGGGACTTTACTGGGAGTTCCAGGAAGGAATGGACGAGCAGGGCAGGCAGGCTTGAGATTGGCTAGTTTGAATAATTTCAGGGCTCTGGGGTGTAGAGATTGTCCGTAATTGTCTGATTCCTGGCCCTGGGATAATCAGGGCAGGGGCACAGTGGCCCTGAGTGTGACAGCCCCACACAGGAGGTGGCTGGAGAAGTGAATTTGGATTAGTGCTTTATGTGAAAGTCATCCTCAAAGATGACTTGTTTGTCATCCTTAGGGACTGGTTGACTCGGGCGGGGGGTGGGGGTGGGGGTGGGGAGGGCAGTTCCTTAAGTTATCAAGGCCCCAAGGATAAGAATATACAACAACAAGACACGATTCATACAATATGTGACGTATATATGTGTGTATGCAAATAATTTGAATGTTTACAAGAGTCAATGAGTGTATTCCCCAAACATTTGCCTGCCTTTCTGCCTCCTGCCCGGTCGGGCTGAGCCGAGAACTTGACTTTCTTCAGGTCTCCTTGCAAGAGTGTTGCTCTCATTAGCTCACAAGGTGCCACCTTGTCAATCCCACTTTCTTTTAGTGTCAGCCACTGGTTGCTTCAATTATGTCGTCCTGGTCATGGACAGAGAAAAGGCCACTAGCAGCAGCGACGGCACCTGCCAAATTAGGAATGTGCCGCTTTGTCAGCGCATGTCAGGGATCCGGGCAAACACGGACAGGAAACGTGTCTAGAGAGGAGGCCAGGAGCGGGGGGTGTGGGCAGGGAAAGCCGCGTCCACACCGGTGGAGCACCTACATAGGGGCCAGACACTCGGGGACCTCAAGGCAGTGCCGTAGCTGATCTCATCCGCCACCAGCCCTGGTCAGTGGGTGCCCTTATTATCCCCTCTTGACAGACAGGTTCCCCAGATCCCGGGGTACAAGCATTTCCTCAAAGCCACACAAGTTAAAACACAGAGGGGCGAGATTCTTTTTTTTTTTTTTTTTATGTTTATTTTTGAGAGAGAGAAAGAGAGAGATAGAGCTTGAGTGGGGGAAAGGCACAGAGAGAGAGGGAGACATAGACTCTGAAGCAGGCTCCAGGCTCTGAGCTGTCAGCACAGAGCCCATTGCGGGGCTCAAACTCAGGAACCACAAGATCATGACCTGAGCCGAAGTTCGACGCTTAACTGACTGAGCCACCCAGGTGCCCAGAGCTGGATTCTTTCTAAGATGGGGAGCATCCAAGATGGGGAGGCAAGATCAGGAGTGAGACAAAGGGCCAGGCTAGGGGGTTCAGAGAAGCAAACAATAGAGTTGAAACCAAAAGCCAAGGTCAGAGTCTAAAGCCAGAGGGCAGAGGAGGGGTCAGGAATGGTCACCAGGGCGTGAAAACAAAAGCAGGGGACTTTCAGGAAGGGCTGACACTGGGCCCTCCGGCCACCTGCCTTTTACATGGTGCTGAGCAAAATGCTGAGGAGGCAGAAAGACCCACCCCTGTGGTACAGCTTAGGATCAGCGGGAAGTGGGTCCTAAAATCCTGTCCGGGTGCTGTTCGCCTGGCTGTGGTTCTGGCCCAAAGAAGGAGGACTTTTCTTTCTTTTATCTCCCTCCTTCCTTCCTTCCTTCCTTCCTTCCTTCCTTCCTTCCTTCCTTCCTTCCTTCCTTCCTTCCTTCCTTCCTTTTCTTTTTCTTTCTTCCTTCCTTCCTTCCTTCCTTCCTTCCTTCCTTCCTTCCTTCCTTCCTTCCTTCCTTTCTTTCTTTCTTTCTTTCTATTTATTTTGGAAGAGAGAGAGAGAGAGAGAGAGGGAGAGAGAGGGAGAGAGAGACAGAGCATGTGCAGTTGAACAGGGAAGGGGCAGAGAAGGAAAGAGGGGATCCCAAGCAGGCTTCACACTGTCAGCACAGAGCCCTACACGGGGCTCAATCCCATGAACCATGAGATCCTGACCCATGATCATGGGTCAGCCAGAGGATGTTGCTTTCTCTGAAGCCTCTCTTCTGCCCTCAGCCCCCGGAATTCCCATCCTAACACACGCACACACAAAAGGCATCTCCTGGGGTACAAATCAGAAACCCAGGTGTGTGTAGGGGCTTCATAGGATCGGTGTTGGGTAGGATCCCCACCCTAAATGCTACCTCTTGCGTGGGGCTCTCAGGACCCAGATCCCAAGTCATGCCCTTCTGCTTATGTCTCAACCCCTTATCTGCTTGGGCTGAATTGCTCTCGTTACTTCTGGTCTGAAACAAACAAGGCTCATGTGGATGTTTGCACAGTTGCTTTGGAAAGCTGCATGGGGTTGCTGCTGTGCACGGGGCTGACTGGTGGAGGGAAGACCGTGCCCAAGCCCCATCCTCCTTCGCCTCAACCCCCCTTCCCTGTCATGCAAGGAGGAGGGAGGGAGGGTGCCGGGAGCCGCACCGGCCTCTATGGATGGCAGTCACAGCAAGGAAATGGCAGTGTTTGCACAGCTACCGCCGTGAGAAATGAAAACTGGTATCTCCTGCTACTACTGGCTCATGTTGTGCTGGTATTGACCAGGCCTCACAATATTCCATATCAGACCCATATTCTGAAGACAGATACCTCATAAGGAAAAGCATATTCCTGCCTTTACAAGAGAGATTTTAGATGAAAGCTCTATGGATGATTGTCAAAAGGCTCTTCCTAAGGGCCTTGCAGATCCAAGACTTAGGGGGTTAAGAACACAAGAATTACAACTGAGCCTGGCTCCGAGACAAAGAGCCTAATTTAGAGTTAAGGTACAGATAAGGGCAGAACTTAAGTTAATACTTACACCTTCTCCTAATTGGTGATGTATGGCAGTCCCTTCCCCAAGGCCTACTTTCTGCAAACACCCTCCCTTACAGGTGGCTGGGATGAGGATAGATAAGAGGAGCTAAAGCATTACCCACAAACAAAAGGCTGACACATTTAGGGCCTCCATGGTGTTCACACATTCAGCATCAAATAGGTTTCCACAAACAACTTATTAACCAACTCAAAAACATACACTTGAGAGCCAGACAGAATGACTCTTAGCCCATCTGTACACTTAACCTATGACCTAACCTTAGCGTTATTAACTTAGAACAAATATGTGTCCTGTCTTTTACTAAGAATACCCTGCTAAATCTTTAGTTATAAGATTTACTTAACCTCGCTATAACTGAAATAGTTCTGTAGGAATATTTCTGTAAAACCTGCTTCTGTACACTTTCCAAAGCATCTTATCACAAAGAGTTATCCATTGTAAAAATTCCTTTTTCTGATGTCATGTTATCATTTAACCTATAAATAAAGACACCAAAACCGACAGGACAGAGATGCCTGCCTGGTGATCAGAAAGAATCTCGGGGCTCTCTCACTCTCTCTCTCGCCGACACCGTCCATCCTTCAGGGACCCCTGGACCTGCTGGAGCCGGCTCGGCCTCCAGCAGGAGGGGCCTCAATGAGGGCCTGCTGCCCCCATGAACTTGATTCAAGTGCAGTGCAGCCTCACAACTTCCGAGGCCTGGGAGCTGTAATGGCAAAGTAGCTCACGTCAAGGAGATTCCTTTTTGCTTCTCAAGGGAACAGCTAGGCTGCCTTTTGTGCCTCTGTGAGACCCCAGACCAGAAGCCTAGAACCAGCTCCTTCCAGGGCAGGGCAGGGGGCACCCGGTGGGAACTTTCCTAGGAGGCTCCAAGGATCTCCCCCAAGGATTTCACACACCCCAGGAGGTGCTGTGTTCCCAGGGGCTGCCGGGGCCTGGTTGGGGCTGACGGTGTTTGTAGACTTGTTCTTTAGATGTTTCCCATCGATCCAAACTTTACCCAGGATCTTACAGAACAAATAGCAACTGGTCTCATTGGTGAGGTGGGGTAGGCGACGGAGGGGGCGGTCCAAGCCAGGATTTTAAATTGTCAGCCTGTCGTCAAGTGTTTTATGAAGCCCGAGACCCTGGTTGCTAAGTGGTCAGCCCCACGCAGCTTGGCTGTTCCCCCCACCTCCTGCTCCCTGCGGGCCGTTCTCATGACCTCTCCGAGCTCTGCGGAGACCTTGACAACTAGGACTTAGCCCACCAGCCTGGGAATGAGCTCCCGCAGGGGGGCTGGTGGCAGAAAATGTGCACCCAGGAGGGTGTGAACCTAGTGAACTGAGCTCCCTCTCTGGGAGGCCCAGGCTGGCTCTGCACCGTGGGAGGCTCATGCACTCCCATGGGGCCAGAGAGTTTGGAAACTTGGCTGAGCTTTCCCCGTAAGCCCTGCTTTTCAAAGACTGTTCCCTTATTCAGTGGTGGCCTCATTGATCCTCCCCAGAGGCTAGCCATGTGCTTTCTGGTCTTCAGGTGAATGAACAAGAACTTGAAAGGGAGCTACCTTGAAGAGAAGGAGAAGTGCCTGGATGCAGCCTTGGGCCAGGCTGGGGGAGCCCTCCACTGACCAGCAGATGGGTGTCTAGGCCATGCAATTGAGCACCTCGTTCAATGCTCTTGAACAAGTGGAGATACAGAACAAGATGGCAGCAGAGATTGTGGGAGAAGTTTGGAAGAGAAAGTGGGTGTAGGGAGATGCAGAGGGGAAGGGGGGAAGACCCTGGGAGCCTTAACTCTACAGTTCCACCAACTTCCTGGGGTTGGAGGGAGACTCATGAGGCGTGCAGGCCATGAAGTTCTCCTTGACATTGGAGGAGCTGACGTGCTGGCCTCGTTCAGGAGGGCGCTTTAGGACTTGCTCCTTGCCCTCCCTGCAGGTGCTCAGGCTCACACGGGTCGCCCTGGGCTCTGGGGCCTGGAAGCTGCGGACTAGTGCCTTCCAAGAGCAAGAATGTGCTAGCCACCTGCGTGATTTTAATTTTCTAGTAGATACATTACAAAAGTAAAAGGAACAGGTGAAATTCACTTTAATGATATACCTTATTAACCAAATATCTAAACAATATCATCATTTGAACATGTAATAGAAACCAAAAAAATGATCAATGAGTGATTTCTCATGTCCTTACTTGCAGTAAATCCCGGAAACCTGGTGTGTATTTTCCACTTGCAGTACATCGCAATGTGAGCTAGCCTCCTTTCTAGTGCCCCATAGCCCGCGGGCTGGTGACCATGCCAAGGGCCAGCACAGCTACAGACCACACCACAGTTTTGTGGGGCAGTGGGTGGGGGGGGGGGGGTGGTGGTGCCTGGGAGGCTCAGCTGGTTAAACACCTTCTTGTTTTCTGCTCAGGTGATGATCTTATGGTTCGTGAGATCGAGCCCCGAATTAGGATCTATGCTGGCAGTGCGAAGCCTCCTTGGGATTCTCTCTCTGTCCCCTCCCTCTCTCTATTTCTCTGTCTCTCTCTTAAGATAAATAAATAAAAACTAAAAAACAAAAAACAAATAAACAAAAAAAACCCCAAAACCACTCAGGCTCTGGGGAAGAAAAAAACACAGTGAGCAAGGCAAAAGACCTGGCTGTTCTCTGTCACTCGGTAGCTGTGTGACCTTGGGCAAGTCACTATGGGATGAACATACTAGAAGATCCCTGTGTCTCGCATCTCTTGGTCTTCCTGCCAGAATATGAGCACCTCAGATGAGGAATCCTGTTCAGTGTGTGTGTGTGTGTGTGTATGTGTGTGCACGCGTGTGTCTGAGGGACAGTGTGGCAGGTGCTGCCTAGACCCTGGAAATGATGAGAGTTGCTGAGTTCCCCGAGAAGCAGTGGGTTGGGGGACATCATCCTCCCAAGAGAAAGAGACGTCATTTAAGACATCCAAGAGGGACACCTGGGTGGCTCATTTGGTTAAGTGGCCAGCTTTTGATCTCGGCTCAGATCATGATCTCCTGGTTTGTGAGATCGAGTCCCGAGGGGCTCTGCACTAACATTGTGGAGCCTGCTTGGGGTTCTCCCTCCCTCTCTTTCTGCCCTTCTCCTCACCTCTTAAAAAAAAAAAAACAAAAAAAAACCTATACTTAAAAAATAATAGAAAACGAAGTGGAGCGCCTGGGGGGCTCAGTCGGTTAAGCCTCTGACTTCGGCTCATGATCTCACAGTTCATGGGTTCTAGTCCCACATTCGGCTCTGTGCTGACAGCTCAGAGCCTGGAGTCTGTTTCAGATTCTGTCTCCCTCCCTGCCTTTCCCCTGCTCACTCTCTGTCTCTCTCTCAAAATAAAATAAAAACATAAAAAAATTAAAAAAATCAAAAAAACGAAGACATTTGAGAACACTCCAGCAAGTTGAAGGAAATGGCAATGCTAAAGGTATTTCCAGCTACATTTTAGAGTGCACAGAACTGCAGGTGCTGTTGAGTGGGGAGAAGGCAGGTCTGGCTGCAGTGTGGCTGCAGTCTCCTCCAAAACTTCCTTCCATTTCTCCTCCAAGGTTGGTGAAGGTTTTTTTTTTTTAATGTTTTTTTAAAAAATGTTTTTTATTTATTTCTGAGAGAGAGAGAGAGAGAGAGAGAGAGCAGTATGAGCAGGGGAGGAGCAGAGAGAGAGGGAGACACAGAATCCGAAGCAGGCTCCAGGCTCTGAGCTGTTAGCACAGAGCCCGACATGGGACTCGAACCCACGAACCATGAGATCATGACCTGAGCTGAAGTCATACGCTTAACCGACTGAGCCACCCAGGCGCCCCAAGTTGGTGAAGCTTTGATCAAGTTTTGAGTACGTGGACTAGGCCAACGAGGCAAGAGAGAAACGAATGAAACACATGGTATGACTGACTAAGGAATGGCCCTTGGGTGGGACTGGCACAGCCCTGATAGGAGGCGAAGGGAGGGGCAGCTGGGCGCCTGCAAACAGCTTGGGAGAGAAGCCGGGAGAGCTGAGTTCTGATGCCCAATGGGGCTCTCACCCCAACAGCTCACTCTCCTATCCGAACCAGGTTCCCTGCTTGTAGAGTGAAAGGGTCAGGCCGAGAAGACACTGGACAAACTCACCCCAGAACCCAAGCACCATGGCTTCAAGACCCTCCCCCGTCACGCTGGCTCTAGAATGCCTCTTCCCCAGGCACAAAGAATGAGATAGGGGCCGTGACAGGGGCTGGGTCTAAGGCTGCAGTTTCTCCAAGCCCATCGTTCCATGTTTGTTTGGGATGTAAGGTGAGGAAATTCATGGGGGACCCTCAGGGAGGTGCCGGAAAAACAGCTTTCCCTGGGAAAACAGAGCCCTGACTGGTAACATGATGCAGACGTTCCCACTATAGCTCGTTTTGAGCTACAGATGGCATAGCAACTAACTTACAAAATGCCCGAATATTTAGCAGCGGGCTTGTAGGAGGAAAGGCAGGCACCGGGAGCATGTGGTGAGATTCAGAGTTCGACGCCGGAGAAGGCAACTGCTCTGTCACGGTGAGCGTCAGGGTCAGTTTCACGGATGTGGGACTCGTGCAGTGTCACTGTCACAGGGGTTAATACTCTGTGGCCATCTTAAGTTCTTAATAATTTTTTAAATGTTTATTATTCTTATGTTTGAGGGAGAGAGAGAGAGCTCAAGCAGAGGAGGGACAGAGTGAGAGAGAGAGAGAGAGAGAGAGACAGAGGAAGCGAATTGGAGCCCGGACGTGGGGTTTGAACTCACGGACCGTGAGATCACGACCCAAGCTCAAATCAGACGCTCAACCAACCGAGTCACCCAGGTGCCCATTAAATTCTTAATAATTTAAGTTCTGAATTTGTGTTTTGCAAAGACAGGCTGACGGGACAATGGGGCACGTGCCGTGGCTTACTCCCGATGCCTCCCTGGGACGGGTCCTCAGATGCCAGCTCTCCTACCCTCTGGCACCTCAGATCCCAGCTGGATTTTTAAAGTATTTATTATTCTTATGTTTGAGGGAGAGAGAGAGAGAGAGCTCAAGCAGAGGAGGGGCACAGAGAGAGAGAGAGACAGAGAATCCAAAGTGGAGCCCGGACGTGGGGCTTGAACTCACAGACTGTGAGATCACAACCTGAGCTCAAATCAGACACTCAACCAACTGAGCCACCCTGATGCCCATTAAATTCTTAATAATTTAAATTACCCCCCTCTTTGACCAGCAATTGTTATCATCTTCCTGGTCAGTGAGTAGAGAGCTGAACACGGCCACTCAGGGAGTCAAGGTTGGCTTTCAATATGGTAAGAGCAGGGGACCCAGTGTGGGCGAACCTCTTGCCCTCCCCTGATCCAGATATTGAGCACATGTACTGGCTAGGAGGTTGCAATTGCTTGGAGGTTGCCGGGGGCTGGGCCATGGTCCCTCCCTGTGGTGGCTGGCAGAAGGGGGGAGGGATCCTGTTCAGCGCCAGGGTGAGGTCGCCAGGAGCCTGAGAGAGTCTGCGCTCCCCCAACAGATACCCCTGTGTCCAAGTGGGGGAGATGTTAAATAGAAAATTAAAATTGCCATGGCAGGCAGGTAGTGAGAGAGAGAGAGAAGGTGGAAGAAAAGAGGTTTTAAATTTAATATCTTTGATAGCACCGTCTTCTTGCTGTCAGACTAGGAGAAGGCGCTTTCACCTTGCGCTGAGCCTGCAAATTATGCAGCTGGTCGTCCGTGAGCACTGCCTCAGGGCCTGACCCATGAGGAAAGAACAGGAGTCACCAGGTCAAGCTGCTTTCTTTCCTTTCTCTCGCTGCACAAAAATGAATTGACCATGCTTCTAAGTTTAAGGCTAACTTAGATCCACTTATAAGGCTCCTCTTTCGCTCCTTCATTTCGATTTATTTTCTCCCCATTAGCCCCCATACTCAATCCCTCCCACCTGCAGTTAGCATCCCCTTTCCTGAGGTTTATATAGATCCATGCAAACCACCCTCCCTACGTTAGTTTATGTGTATGTATAATTACCAAAAATATACTTTGTTGCTTTCGGGAGGGTTGTTTCAAAGTATATCCAAATGCTGTTGTGATGGAATTCTCTCCCTTTTCCTTCTTTTTGCTTTCCCCATTATGCTTTTGAGGCTTATTGGTTGGCTCCCCAGACCTAGTTTATGCCTTTATGCAGGGAGTCATCCTGTGGAAACAGCATCACATGTTATTTTCCCTTCTAGGGATGGACACCTAGTTTTGCCCAGCACTTGAAACTCACAAGCGGCACCAGGACAGGCATATCCTCAGATGTGTTTCTTATGGCACAAACTTGTAAATTTTTCTTGATAAACATATATTATGGACCTATGAGAAAAACATGTGTAGTGTGGTATTTCTTTCCCAGATTTCACTAAACACTGTCTGGCTGCTTTCCAAATGGCCACACTCATCTCTTCTCCAACAAGCTACGCCTGAGCTGCGGCCCCTCCCACGTCCTCAGCACCAATTGCCGCCTGCGCAATTTTTGCCTCCTTGCCAATCAGCGTGGGGAATTTAATTTCTCTGATTTTCACTTGTATTGCTGTGATTGCTGGGGAGGCTGAGAATCTCTTCAGATACATGATATTCGACTTGGGATCGCCCCTTCTGTGACTTGCCTACCCATTCATATACATGGCTTTCCTGTTTTTATTTATCTCTTTTGCCTAGATAATTTGCAAGAGCTCTTTACATTATCCTAAATATAAACATTGATCCGTTCTAGAAAACTGGGTATTATGTATCCCAGAAAGTATTTTCACCTCTCTGTTAACTTTGTTTCGGATGCTAGCTACCGAACAGAAATCCTTACTTTTGAATTAGTGAAGTCAATCACCTTTTTTTCCCTCCTGGTATATCCTTTCTGGGTTCTGTTTGATAAAGCCTTTCCCAATCAAGTTCACAAATATAATCTTCTACCACATGGATGGAAAGAATGGGAATGAGCATCTCATCTCTCAACAGAGAGAGAGAGAGAGAGAGAGAGAGAGAGAGAGAGACTGGGAGCTGGCTAATCCACCAGCCTGAATGACAGAGGGCTGATTAACTGTAACAACCTGGAATTTGGCATTTAGATGATTCTGCACACCATTCCTATACATGGTATGAATTCCTAGGTGGAGATTACTTTTTCTCCTCAGCTGCATTTGTAACCAGTGCTTTGTCTGTGGGGCTTACGTGCTGTCGTTCTTTGATGTATTTTGCACTTGAAGTGAGGCCATGGAGCACTGGGCCTGCCCACCTCCTCTTCCTGTGGACACACGCACACACACAGACGCCCACTAGCTCCGATTCCTTGAGGGCTGCTCCGTCCCTGGCACAGGCTGGAATGTCACTGTCCGCTCTTCATCCCTCTGACACCTGAGGACACAGCCATCCTTGTCTGTAGAGTGGCACAGTCATGTGTTTCAGTCGTGTTCATGACGGTGCCACAAAGGAGGCCCAGCAAGGATTTGCTGCATTATTGATGGTGACAGTGACAACAGAGGTCCCCTCCTCCCGGCATTGCATTTGGACCCTCAAGGAGGCAATTGAAAAAGCTGTCAGCAAAGACAGCTGAACTACGGGGGGTTCAGAGTGTCCTGGTGTGGTGCCATGTGCTTCCCGTGGCCTTTCTGTATTGGATGCTGGTGGCCTTATTCCCTTCTCCCTTTCCACAATCAGCACCTGTCACCTGGGGACAGTGTGCTAAGGAAGAGGCAAACATTTGATCAAAGATGTGGTAACGACACTCACATGCCAGCTGGAGGGATCAGCATGTGAAAATACAATCTGAGAAGCATCAGTCAGATATGTGGAGGTAATACGTCATCGATGTACATTTGTTGAGCCGCTGGTGTATGCGGGGCAGTGTCCTGGGCACTGGGGCACAGCCATAAACGGGTTGGAGGGGGCTCCCAAGCTAGGGGTGTAGAATGATATCAATAGCTAATATGTAAGGGGCACTTTGTGCAGGCATTTTCTAAGTGTTTCACTTTTTTTGTGCTCATTTAATCCTTAGAAAAGCACTACCACGTGGTTACTATTATCATCTTTCTTTTATACATGGGGACACAGAGACACCATTAGGCTAAGTAGCTCGTCCATGGTCATGCAGTTCATAAGAACTGACATCTGGGATTGGCACCCAGGCTTCTGTGCCAGAAGCCCTATAGAGAGGTCTCATGGACGAGCCTTATGCAGAAAGGAGCCCAGGATTTCTAGAATCTAAGTGCCCTCTTGGTGGCAGTGCCAGAATAAAAGGACGCCCAGAATACATGTTAGCATTTGTTACACATGGATGGGCACACCCCAATCACAACCGTGAACTAGGCACCCACTCTGTGTCAGGTAATGTGCTAATTGCAAGGGATAGAAAATGTGCGGCCAGGTGGACAGTAGGCACTAACTGTTTGTTGCGTGACTGAATGAGTAAGAGAGTAATTGAATAAGTGAAGACTCTCTTGTTCAGGTAGGCTGGACAGGTGAGTGATGACATTGCAGTGTACTTGCCAGATAAAAGGCGCTGAGGTCACACAGGCTGTGGCTGTGAGATGTCTGGAGAGGGGTGGGTCAGGAGCGTTCCCGTGCAAACTCATTCCCAAGCATGATTTCGAAGGAAGAATGTGAGGTGGTCAGGTAGAGAAGACGGGAGGGCGTGTGCACACGCGCTGGGAAGCCGGTGGGTGTGTGAGGAGGGATGTGGGCACGGAGGACACTGGTGAAAAGCCAGGTGAAGCAGCCTGGGCTTTTTTCCGAGGCACAGGGTAGCATTTCAATCAGGGGCTTGCCGAGGGAAGAAGGATGTTTCACAAGACCCGGCTGTCAGCAGCGTGGTGTCTGGGGGTGTGTGAGGTCAAGGACAAGGGCCAAATCCAGACCACTCAGGTTAGGGCCGGTGAGAGCCTGGGAGCATCAGTGGAAGCTGGAGGTATTTAAGACATGAGAACCACCAGCACCACCACGGAGTGTCTCAGTGCTGGATCCCACTAGGCAGGGAGGGGACGCTGTGCGCTAGGCTGACTCCCAAGTCCTGGCCCGCGTCTGGGGCAGATGGCCAGCGTCCACTGAGATGGAGACCGGATGCATGCAGGGCACAAGCTACTGGGGAAGGCAGCGGAGGATGGTGTTGGATTGGCTCCCTCGCAATGACTCCTCCCCTTCGACACGGTGCTCTGAATTTACCTTGGGTAGTCACCCCTTTCCTAGGCTCCCCGTGCGCTCCGGGAAAGCCACCCCAGACCCAAGTTTCAGGGGGCCTGCTGTGATTGGCTCAGAGATGAGGGTATGGCCCAAGTTGCCCAATCAGAGTGAACTTTGGGAGTCTCGCTCACTCTTGGGGCAGAGACGTTCTCTCCTCCCTCCCTCTCCCCAGGCACCCCGCTCCTCTCCCTGGAGATGAAGATGCAAGGGGCCACTCAGGGAGGCTGCAGCCACCGCCGTGGGAGCGGAGACGCGGGAAGGAGCCAGGGCCTTGGGAGCGTCGCTCTCCCACCAGATGAAGCCTGTTTGACCTTGATTCTCTGTTCTGAGAGCCAAGAATTCCCCTAAGGTTCAAGTCTGTTTGAATTGGGTTTCTGTTAATCACAATTGAAGGCATGCTAATTGACACAGAAGAACCGACTTCTGGTTTGGGAATCTCAAGCGCCAGGTGGGAACTGAAACAGACACGGGGTGAAATAAGCAAAGGTTTTGCTATAGGCAAGAAGCCAAACTAGCTCTCGTAGGATGGCGGTTTGCGTGACTCCAAACCCCGGTGGGCTGGGAGAGCTGGCTTGAGGAGGTGGCCCCAGAAGGACTGGCCACAGGAGAGGTGCAGGGAAGGGTGGGGAGCCGTCTGAGAAGCAACATGGCCAAGGGGCCTGGGAAAGGTCTGGAAATACAGGAAGGTTCCAAACTGCCCTGCGCCAGTGGCTGGCATGTAGGAAATCTGCAATAAAAGGTGACTATCGTTATTCAAAATACATGTCTTGGGACACTGGACTGGCTCAGTCAGAAGAGCATGTGACTCTTGATCTTGAGATTATGAATTTGAGCCCCTTGTTAGGTGTAGACATTACTTAAAAAAATAAAAGCTTAAAACATGTCTATTTGTTTAGGCATCTGGGTGACCACTGGTGGACTTTACTGGGACCATTGCGGGGAGCGGCAGGGGTGGCAATGGAAGCGGGTACTTGGCATCCCAGGTGGGCATGCAGACTGCCAGTGTAGATAGTGGGAGCAGCCTTACTGTGACATACAGATTAAAAAAGGAAGGAAGAAGACAGTAGTTAGCAAGAGTCTCTCTAATGTGAGAAGGCAGGTGACATGTGTGGGTGCATTGGAGGAGTGGGGGGAAGCCGGTACAAGTATGAGAGGTGCGGATGGAGGGTGAGAGCAGGAGCCTGGAGAGGGTGCTGGCCTTGATGGGGAGGAGGACCCACTCGTCTTTGAAATGGAACAAAGGAGATACAAGAGCTGAGTGAGCAGCAGAAGCTTCCAGAATGGAAAGAGGGAGGCAAAGGCTGAGAGTCGGGTCAGAGAGGGCATCAGAACAGAGGATTTCAAAGGCAGAGCATGTGAAGGAAAGACCAGACCTGGGGTGTGGCCTTGGCCGTGGGTCCCTGCGGCTGGGGGTATGTGTGTGAATATCCCGGGAGACAGAGGCAAAGACCTGTCTTCCATGTACCTACTCTAATACCCAAATGCACACGCACTTTCCTTCCATCTGCACCGACCGCTCCTGTTGTCCCCCTCCGCCTCTCCTCTAACCCCCTTCCCATTTTCACACAAAAAGCAAAAATACATGCAATTATCCATTTAGTTTGAAAATGAGTGGGTGGAAAGAGGGGCCACTGAGAAAATTGCATCTTCCCTTGAGTACCTCATTTGGAGCATTAAAGAACATCCCCGGGGGGATAGGTGCACTGCCGAGGCTTGGGGTCCCAGATGTTTGACAGTCCCTGTATTAGGGTCTCCGTGTGCAGATGAAGGCATGGCGCTCAGGCATAGGAGTTGCACCCTGAGCGAGGAGAGGGCTGCTGGTGTCCCCTCCGGCTGTACTGAGCTCTTGCTGTTTGCTCAGTCACGGGTGGTTTTGACTCAGCCACAGAGCACCTTCTTTGGGAAGGAGTCACCGTCAGCTGTCAAAGCGGTGAGGCTGGAACCACTCCAGCCCATGCTCTGTTCTGTCCTTCCAAAGTCTGGAGAATCAACCTTGAAGCCAGTTGCGTTCAGCACCTCACCGCACTGCAAGGGTGGGGGAGGGGAGAAAACCTAGAAGGCCATCCCGGGGAAGGGAACTCTGTCTCTGGTCCTCCCAATGCCCAAATATCCTTCTACCACTCCCCTAAGTGTGGCCTCTGGGTGTGGGCTGGCAGTTTCAGCTTCATCCAACAGAAGAAGCTTGAAAACGTCCCCACCGAAGAGCTGGCAGACCCAAGCCTCACACAGTGCCGACATGACTGAAGGCCTTCATGGGGCGGCAACAACAAGAAACAGCCTGCTCTCGTTCCCTGGCCTCTGGAGGGACCCGGGGGCTGGGAAGCTGGCTCTACACACTTGCAGGAGCCAGGCGCGGGCCCCTAGATCACTTCTGTCCTGCCAGTTTTAAAAATTTAAAACTTGGAGGTTGGGGGTTGGGGGAAATGCTTTCGCTGCAAGGGGTTTACTTTGGCGAGGGACGCGGGCTGGCAAAGTGAGCTGGTCCCTGGCCAGGAAAATGCATTGTTGGGTCCCTCTCAGTTTTTGGCTCTAAGGATGCACTAACCATCTCTGCCCTGGTGCGATGAGCAGGGAGCCTGGAGCCTGGTCTCCAGGGATAGCCTTGGTTTTCTAGGGGGAGAGGAAGGACCCCCTGGGATGTACCCTGTGGCTCCTTCCTAGCCCACCCTGGGCAGGGCAGGGTCACAGGTGTTTCGCAGGGGGATGGGAGGGTGGGGCTCAGATTGATCCCACTTGCCCCGGACCAGTGAGGCAGCTCCCCGCCCCTCACACTCTGTCTGCCTTGGCTTCCCCACTTGACGATGCATCTGGCCTACCTTCTACAGTCACACTGGGTTTCTGTTGCCGCTGCCACCACCCACCGAGTCCCAGGAGACACATACAAGAACTGATCGCAAGCGTCGGGTTGCCCCCAGCGCCGTGCGTTGCCTATGCAGGCGTTTGTGGGCGCGGACAGAGCATGAGTCCTCTGTCTCCGTGCACACTCGCAGGAAAAAAAAAATGCCTTCTCAGAGTTAACACCCACATTTTGTTTGATTCCCGGCACCCATGACCTAAGATGTTAGTCTCTCTTCTCTCTTTTCTTCTGGTGCCCGGAGGAGGCCCAGTCATTGCACGTCCCTGCAACAAGGTGAGGGCATGGCGTGAGGACTGGGTGCTTCGAGGCGTGAGGTCAGGCAGGACGGCGTGCCTTGGCCCATCCTAGCTCACAGCCTCCTCTCGTCTCTGCCGTGCTTGGTTGGTACTGTGTTGTCACAACTCCATGGTGTGTTAAAGTCCTCTATCTCTGCCCTCGACCACCACCTCCCAGAGGCTTGCTCAGCCCAATCCCCAATGCCCAGAACCCTGTCTGCCCTGCACAAATATCCAGAATAGTCTCTTGGTAAAAAGGAGCTGGGGGCTGGGCAGGGGGCATGGGTAGGGAAACAAGGGGCTGTTGCTGTTGGGGGTGCTTAGGAGTCAATGTCACAGAGAGACATGATCAATGAGTGTCAGTTGCAGGACAAAGCTTGGGAGCCAGTTCTTCTTCTTCTTTTTTTTTAATAGTTTATTGTCAAGTTGGTTTCCATATAACACCCAGTGCTCATTCCAACAAGTGCATTTATTCATTTTTCTTTTTTTTTTTTTTAAATTTTTTTTAATGTTTTATTTATTTCTAGGAGAGAGAGAGACAGCGTGAGCAGGGGAGGGTCAGAGAGAGAGGGAGTCACAGACTGAAACAGGCTCCAGGCTCTGAGCTGGCAGTCAGCACAGAGCCCGACGCGGGGCTCGAACCCACGAACCGCGAGATCATGACCTAAGCGAAAGTCAGACGCTTAACCGACTAAGCCACCCAGGCGCCCCGCATTTATTCATTTTCAAAAGACAGAGAACAGAGGATGAGCTGGGGAGGGTCAGAGAGAGAGAGGGAGACACAGAATCCGAAGCACGCTCCAGGCTCTGAGCTGTCAGCACAGAGCACGACGCGGGGCTCGAACTCACTGACCGTGAGATCATAACCTGAGCCAAAGTCAGACACTCAACCGACTGAGCCACCCAGGTGCCCCAGTTAGTTCTTAACTAAAAGTGTACTTGAGGGTGCGGTCCCTACGAAATCTAGATCCTAGAGCCTGCTGAGAAAAAAATAATTCTGATATGGGATTTTTCCTTCTTGGGTTTTCTGATATTGATGATAAATTCAAGGCCCAACTGTCCCCCTTAAAGTGTGTGGGCTGTGGCCCCCTGGCTCCTCACAGTTGCCACCCAGGTGGACGATGGGTGGAGACGTGCACTTAACAAGCGCCCACCCAGCATGTTTCTCAACCTTCTTTCTCCGGGCCAGGCTCTGCCCCTTACCCTAAACTCCAGTGTGCAGACATTTTGGTGGAAGACAACAGGGAGGAGCAGTCTGTGGGGGTCAGGTACCCTGTCCGGGCAACTGTGTAAGATTATTTGTCTCGTAGCTTCACAACGGATTCATGGCCTGAGCGGTGGGGCCGGCTAGCATCTTGTGAACCTCCAGTCTCCTTTCTCTTCCTGTTAAGGCTGGCGAGCCTTTCAGGAAGCTGCTTTTTAGGCAGGGATAAGCTCTCCCCTCTGTTTGTTCGCACTCCAGGGGACCAGTGGACATTCCTCAGTCCCCTAATAGCAAGATGACCTAGCATGGGCCCAAAGAAGCCCTACGAAAACACAGAAAGGCTACTTAATTAGCCTTTTCAGATCTCCTAACGGCACTGGGGGAGACATGACCTTTCCAGGGAAAGGTACTCACGAGGGAGTCAGCATGAAGTCCCTGGAGGCTTTGACGCACAGTCCTTCACGAGCACAAATTCCATCTCTGTCGGCTGTGTGCAAGAGCTAAGCCGGGTAGTTAGCCTTTTTAAAGAATGGGGAGCTGAGCCATGTTCCTCGCACCTCTGCCATGGGGATGTGGGCCAACGGAGCGTCTTGAATTTAATCCGTTCTCCCTCTGTGCCTTGATTATACTCAAGTGTTCGATGGCCAGCGTGAAAACTCCTGTAGGGGCCGTGAGCAGTTCCCACAGGGTTCAGATTATGATGTAAGGTCACACTGAAAAATGAGAGCTTCTCCAATAGCTTCTCACCACAAAGGTGTCCAGTGGTGCCTTCTTATTCTTACCCTTCAGCCTTGATTGTCCCAAGGTGATAGAGATGAGTGAGATCTTGATTCATCCTTACCCCAGATATCCTTATCCTTGCCCCAAATGCAACCAGTGCCCGAAATTCACAAACACCACACGTCTTTTGACGTGTCCAATGAATAAGCTATGACAGGCCATGTTATCAGCTCCCCAGCCCTCCACCCGTCTATGTAGAATGCAGCCATTTTTTTCTATAGGGTGAAGGGGTTTGTCCCTCCCAGCTCAATGGTTCTTTCTTTCAGTGCGTACCAGGGCCTTCTCATAATGGCCTTTGTTTTTGTTTCTTTCAAAGCGTTTTCTTGCCCACGGTTTCCGGGCTTCTGAATCCGCCAGCACCCCTGAAGCTATTCATCTTTAATCCCTTCCCCTGCTGCTCTGGTGTCTGATCTCGCTCTTTAGCTCACTCCACCTCACTGTCCTGGCAGATGCTCCAATTGCAGAACTAACTGTTAAAATTTAGGGCCTGGAGCAAACATTTCAGAATCATCCTTCTTCTTCTATGCATTAATTACCAGATTAATCACTCTTCGGGGAGAAGGTCTCCTTTTCCTCCGATGCTTCTCCTGCAGGCTCCAGAGCAAAGTTTCCGGGATGACGTGTCTTCTTTCTGAATATATGGTAATTGATCAAAGTCTGTCTGGCTGCTTGTTAATATCCAAAGCCCACGTCAGTGATGTTCTTATGGTTCCCTGCTGGGTTCCAACAACTCTTTATTTTTTTGGTTTCTCGGCACTTGTCCTTCTCAAGTTCCCCCAGACTAACTCATTCAGGTCCCCATTCCTATCCTTCATTTTATTTTAAAGTTTCATTTTATTTATTTTGAGAGAGACAGAGACAGCACAAGTTGGGGGTGGGGGCAGAGAGAGAGGGAGAGAGAGAGAATCTCAAGCAGGCTCAGTGCTGCCAGCACAGAGCTCGATGCAAGACTCGAACCCATGAAAACATGAGCTCATGACCCGGACCGAAACCAAGAGTCGGATGCTTAACTGACTGAGCCACCCAGGCACCCCCATCCTTTGTTTTAAATCATGGTAAAATACATGTAACATTAAATGTACCATCGTAACCATTTTTATGTGTACACTGCAGCGGCACTAAGTATACTCACACTGTGTGGAACCGTCACAAACATCCATCCACAGAACTCGCTTTATCTTCCCAAATTGAAACTCTGTCCCCATTAAATAACAGCTCCCCATTTCCCCTTCTCCACCGCTGGCAACCACCATTCTACTTTCTGCCTCTATTAATTTGACTACCCTAGAAACCTCCTGTACAGGGCATCATAGAGTATTTCTCCCCTTGTATCTGGTTTATTCTACTCAGCAAGATGTCCTCAAGCTTCCTCCAAGTGGTTGCAAGTGTCAGAATTTCCTTCCCTTTTAAGGTTGAATACAATTCCATGGTATGGGTAGATCACGTTTTGTTTATCCATCCGTCAGTGGATGCTTGGGTTATTTCTTTCTTTTGGCTATTGTCAATAATGCTGCGGTAAACATGGGTGTGCAAATATCTGGGCAAGTTCCTGCTTTCAGTTTTTTTGGGGTAATGACCAGAGGTGGAATTGCTGGGTCCTAGGGTCGTTCTATGTTTAATTTTTTAGGAACCGCCATGCTGTCTTCCACACTGGCTGTGCCATTTTACATTCTCATCAACAACACCTGAGAGTTCCATTCTTCCCCATCGTCACCAACACTTGTCCTACATGTCCATTCTTTTATAATATAATTAATCACGAGGCATCACTCAGGAGGGAACAGGCCCATGCATGAAGCCTCAGAGAAGAATAAAGGCAACAGGTGTCTTATAAGAGTGAAGGGTTATTGTAGGAGAGTTCACTGAGTCAAATTTTCCAAGCAAGGGTGCTGAAAAGGGTCATTTGTATTGGCTCATACCTTTGTAAATAAAATGTGCATCTGTAAGTTTGATGTTCACATTCGTTAATGTATTTATAAGGTAGCACAAAGTTCATGCACCCAAATTGATTCTTTGGACAAAAGAAGGTAGAATTCCTGTAGACGTCTTCCCACATCTGGCTACATTATTGGATAATATTTAAGCAACGTAATTTTGCATTTGGAAATCAGTCCTTGGCAGGAATAATCCTTAGACAAATAATGAGACAGTAGACAATTAGGGTAACCAAGTTTAGTTCAGTTTTACATTTCAGGGCAAATCACTTAAGAGGCTCTCGCTTTGAAAGAACAGAACAAGATCTGTTAAATTAGGGTGAAACACTGGATTTCAGAGCTCATAGTCGTGGAATTAGTATAAACAGCGTGGCCCCATAGAGCCAATCCTCTTTACCTGGGTCGCTATCAGGCCCCCATTTATGCCCTCCACTTTGAGCAGCCGTTCAGAGATGAAATAGTTTTAGGACAATGTTGAACAATGACCTTCAGATGGTTTAAGAGTAACAACAGGGGCACCTGGTGGCTCAGTGGGTCCAACTTCAGCTCAGGTCATGATCTCAAGGTTCTTGAGTTTGAGTCCCGCATTGGGCTCTGTGTTGACAGCTCAGAGCCTGGAGCCTGCTTCAGACTGTGTCTCCCCCCTCTCTCTACCTCTCCCCCACTTGAGCTCTATCTCTGTCTCTCTCAAAAATAAATAAACATTAAAAAAAAGAGTAACAACAAAATGGGATCACCTGGGTGTTCCGGTCAGTTGAGCCTCTGACTCTTGATCAGGTTATGATCTCACTGTTTGTAGGTTCAAGCCCCAAGTGGGATTCTGCATGGACAGTGTGGAGCCTGCTTAGGATTCTCTCTCTCTCTCTCCCTATCTCTCAAAAATAAAGAAGCTTAAAAAAAAAAAAAGGTAACAACAGAATAGAATTAAGTAGGAGTTGAGGGGCTAAACCCACTGGCTCCAGTGCCCTGCTTTGGTTAGGTACTGCCTCCTCCCTGCATAGATAGTGCTATTTGGGTTCTCAAGGACTTAAAGGGCTATAGAATGCCCAGCCCTGGAATTCTACAGTCACGTAAGTGGGGACTGTGAGTGTCAGCCTGCTGTTTGGCAAGCTCTCAGCCCAGATGGGGTTCAGTAATGACTTCTACAAGGTGTTTAATCGGATCCTAGAAGAGCACAGGACTGCCATGTTTAATTATTTCAGTTTAATGGAGCATTCAGCTAGGTCCCGCTTGGTTTGGTACCACTGATCATGGTTGCGGAGAAGAGGGCCATGGACCCAGACGCCCTGGCCCTGTTTCTGTTACGCACGGTGATAGAGGAGACTGCCGGGGTCTGAAATCTCCATCTGCAGATGTGTATTTATAGGCATTCTCTCTGAGCCAGTGCCAATTCAGTTGAGGCAGATAATTTACTGAAATGCTAGGACTGTGAATCCCCCTTGAACACACAGACTCCATCATGATTTCACCCCATAGGAGGAGCCTGGGACAGCAGCTGATATTCAAACAATAAAGTCCCCAGTGCCTAGCAGTCTGATCGATGGGCATTGATGCCCAGGGTATTGGTCTCTAACCCTTAATTTTGTTCTTTAATAACTCGGCTATAGTTTAGCAGCCAAAGGACATTTGCATGTCAAGGGAGTTGATTATTTTTTATTTGCACTTCTTAAAACCAACTGCTCTGTCTGCACATTTTAGGCAGGTCTCTGATATTAGGGATGAAAAACAGAGGCTGGTGTATTTCAGAGTCTGCAAATGCTAATAGCTCTTCCCAAACCTCGTTCGTAAGGATTTAAGAGGGCAGTGCCTTTTCTGATATTAAGATAAACTGGAAGGGGCTTAAAGGATTTTTTAAGGTAACTTAAAGGTCCCCGCATCTTATATGTTAAAAAGCAAGAATGTCACCTTTGGGGGCGGTGATTGAAGCCTTTGATGAAATTCACGAGGAGACTTCTTTGCCCTTAAGCTTTTGTCTAATTCCTATTGTTGAAAGTCAAGAAGGTTGGTCTTTGAGTTAATTTGGAGGTCACAGGTCAGAAACCTAACACATGCCTTCCATTTGGGCAGGTTTCTTACCATTTTCCATCCCATGGAGCACAAACAAACGCATTTACCTCCCACCTGCCTCGAAGCAGGTGTTGAATGAAACACAGTCAACTCGACTTACTTTCTTTTACACTAGTAAGTAGCAGGTGTGAACTGTGTACACCGCGTCTAGGGGATGGTTTTGAAATTTTAAGCGCCAGAGCCACAAACCCTCACGTGAACTGGAACTTACCCTTACCAGTAATTCCGAGGAGCAAAGCAGCTATAAAAATCTTTCCATTTCCTCCTGTCTCTCTCCACTCCACAACTTAGCAATTCTGAGGGGCACATTGGCTTGACCTCTGAGCGTCTGTGGTGGTTTAATAATCTCCAGAAGATGGGGCTCAAGGGCTGGGCCTTTCCTCTTACAAAGGTTGGCCCAAATGCATTTCATGGTGACTACAGTGGTGAGGAGGATGACCACAAAGATGGTGGCTCATTTCTGGTGACATGCCTTCTACCTGGTTGGAAACAAACATGGGGTTGACTCTTCAAGGGGCTGTGTTCACAGTTTCTCCAAAACTAGGGAATTCACCAGCTAGTGCATCTCACTCTAAATTTTATTTTTTTAACAGAGAGACAGATCATGAGTAGGGGAGGGACAGAGAGAGAGGGAGACACAGAATCTGAACCAGGCTCCAGGCTCTGAGCTGTCAGCACAGGGCCCCACACGGGGCTCAAACCCACGGATCGTGAGATCATGACCTGAACTGAAGTCAGATGCTTAACCGACTGAGCCACCCAGGCACCCCTAACTCTAAACTTCAATTCCAGGTTTCTCACGCTAATATATTACACAAGGAGCAAGTCATTTTAATATTCTGGTATTCCACTATGGACCGGTTCTAGTTCTTTGTGAAAAAAAAAAATCTATTGAGAGCATTATTCTTACTGTTTTTTACAGATAGCTCTTTGGCTCTGCAGACAAGAAGCTATGGCTTATGGCTTTATGAATTTGATGAAGACTTTGGTTGGTATATAATCACTTTCTACATTTAATGGGCTAGCAGAACAACAGACTGCTGGCATTTCAAAAGATGAATTTGGGGACATCGAGGGTGGCTCAGTCCATTAAGCGTCTGACTCTTGATTTCAGCTCAGGTCATGATCTCATGGTTCGTGAGTTCGAGCCCTGCATCTGGCTCCATGATAACAGTTTGCAGACCCTTGGGATTTTCTCTCTCCCTCTCTCTCTCTCTGCCCCGCCTCTTTTTGCTCTCTCTCTCTCTCTCTCTCTCAAAATAAATAAATAAACTTAAAAACAAAAGATAATTGTGGTATCAGCAAAGGTAGGACTGGTATTATGCCCCTCCCAAATTTCACTTGTATTTTTAAAAAGTCCTTTTAAATGTTTATTTATTTTTCAGAGAGAGAAAGACAGAATGTAATCAGGAGAAGGGCAGAGAGAGAAGACACAGAATCTGAAGCAGGCCCCAGGCTCCAAGCTGTCAGCACAGAGCCGGAGGCGGGGCTCGAACTCATGACCTGTGAGGTGAAGTCAGACGCTTAACCGACTGGGCCACCCAGGCACCCCTAACTTGTATTTTAAACATTTTTTTAAATGTTTTTTATTGATTTCTGAGAGAGAGAGAGAGACAGCGTGAGCAGGGAAGGGTCAGAGAGAGAGGGAGACAGAATCTGAAGCAGGCTCCAGGCTCTGAGCTAGCTGTCAGCACAGAGCCCGACACAGGGCTCGAACCCACGGACTGTGAGATCATGACCTGAGCCGGAGTCGGACGCCAAACCAATTGAGCCACCGAGGCGCCACCCCTAACTTGTGTTTTTAATGATAAACCTGTTCCTTGATATAGAGACCAGCAGGATAAAAGCTTCTAATACACAAATTAACTCTGTCACATAGCAGACTGGCCTCAATACATAATAGATCAGTCCATATGGTTAGGAAAAAAAAACCCTACTGGATATTAATTATTCCAAAGCAAAAATAATTTAGTGGATATATTCCAATATTTAATTGGCTTGTACTTGGTGAATGTTACAGAAAGTCAACGTGTTTCATTGGTAAAGGGTACATTTTGTAACTGATAGTGTTCATTAGGATGCCAAGTTGCACAAAGCCACATGTACTATGGGAGCTTGGCTGTTGACTGGGAACACCCCCTTGAAAAAGTTTAACGGGTCCAAATCATTTTGGCCATGTTCTTTGGCATGGACCTTCAGAGGCCGACTTGAGGGATGATTCAATCTTTTGCCAGTATAGACCGAGACGTACTTCTTCAAAATACACCATCTGGGTTTGTCCGCAGGTACCCTGTAGGAAGGTGGGTCTGCTCTCCATTCAGCTAGGTTTTGGTCAGATTCCTTTATTTTCTCTAAACAAGGTCAACGTTTCTTCTGCTTCTTGCCCTTTAGAGCACACGCACCCACCGCTGGTCATGATGCTCTCAGGCCCTTGCCAAGGACCACCAGCTGATAACCTTTTATTAAAGGCTGGACATATTTTTGGAAAATTCTCTGATGAACATGGGAGTTCATCCTTTCTTCCAAAGTTTAGAGCTTATCCCTAAATCGAAGCTTTCTCTCTTGTCTCTAACTCATCAGCAAGCAGTTCCACGGGTTCTGTCTTTCACGTGTGACCCCTAATTTTCTCTGCCTTTCCTGCCTCCCTGTAACCTATGCCGCACCACCTCTCACCTGGACTGGTCTCTCTTTTCTACTCTCTTATACGGGTTGGCCAGCTAGGCTGGTGGGTGACCTGAAAGCTCAGTGGCATGGATTTTCCAGCTCTCAAGGGTAATCAGAATTTTAAAATATGACAGACCTTGATTCCCAGACCCTAAAATATTTACTACATGCCCCACACAGAAGTTTGCAGGTGCCCTGCCCTAGGTGATCCCTTCTCCTTTAGAAGTCTGAATAGTCTTTTAAAATATAAGGGGCGCCTGGGTGGCCCAGCTGATTGAACATCCGACTCTTTATTCTGGCTCAGGTCATGATCCCATGGTTCTGGGATCAAGTCCTGCCTCGGGCTCTGCACGGACAGCATGGAGCCTATTTGGGATTCTTTCTTCCTCTCTCTGCCCCTCCCTCGCTTACATGTTTCTCTCCCCCAGAATAAATAAACTGAAATAAAATACAGATCTTATTTTGCTCCCTTCCTGCTTCAACAGCTTCCTTTTTGACCCAGAACAAAATCCAGACTCTACCATGGCCTCTAGTTCTTTAATGATCTGGCTTTTACCTTTCTTTCCAACGTGTCCCTATCACCTTCCACTTATTTTCCATGCATCTTTCTACGGCCTCAGGGCCCTTGAGCTCCATGACCCCCTGGCCTTCCCTGTTCCCCCAGCTTTTCATTCCACCTTCAAATTCTCCCATCCACGGGGGTGTCCCCTGAGCAGTAGGTCTTAATTCCTGATTTGTGCAGAGGGAATGCATATAATAATTACCTCACAGGCTGCTATGTAGACATCAGAGGGCCAGAACAGTGCTGGCACAAAGCACCCATTCACACGATGCCAGTTGTTATAACGATTATTTAAGGAAGCCATTCCAGGCACTCTGTATTTTGATCGCTGACATTTTGAAATAACCTTAGGTCCGTGCCCCCATAGAAGATTGCATGCTCCATGAAGATAGGTCCCGCTTGGTCTAGACCCGCGTTGTTTGGCCCTGGCACACAGGGACAGGAAAGGAAGGGAGGGGGCAGGGAAGATCTCTCTCTGGCCCATAACGTCCCAACTCCCCAAAAAACTGCATCCACTGCATTTTGGAAGTGTGCCTGTATCTTTCACAGGGCGGCTTCAAGAAACAGCACTATGAAGCCTGCTGCTACATTGGGTATAGGAAACGTTAAGAATATTCACAGCACACCACGCAGGTGAAGCCCGGGAGAAGCACCCCTTTTAGGGTAAATTCTAGAAATCACTTTCCTTCCCTTAAATTCTTCGTATCATTTTTGTTCTCAGAAGGTTAAGCACTTTGTACCTTCCCGAGGTTCCCTTTACACTTTGGGCCACATTCTGTGTCTTCTTTGTCCTACATTGGCCTCAAATTTATAGTGTACCTCTCCCTGATTATTTTTCAAATTCCTGCTATTTTACTGTATGTGTTTTCTTGTAAGCAACACCAAACTCCCGGCTGGGGTAACTCATTCAACTGGAGCCTCTGTTTACTGCGCTGTAAAATAGGAATCCTGCTGCCAAAAAGTGCAGAGAAGAATGTGTGGAATACAGCAGCTATTAACACCAGTTACTTATTATTATTATCACTTTTTAAGTTTTATTTGTTTATTTTTGAGAGAGAGAGAGAGAGAGAGAGAGAGAGAGACAAAGAGAGACAGGGGTGAGTGGGAGAGGGGCAGAGAAGGAGACAGAATCCAAAGCAGGCTCCAGGCTCTGAGCTGTCAGCACAGAGCCCGACACGTGGCTCAAGCTCACAAACCAAGAGATCATGACCTGAGCAGAAGTCGGACACTTAACCGACTGAGCCACCTGGGCATCCCTAGTGACTCTTTATTTTAAATGAGCGTGGGATCCCGGAAGAAGAAGATGAAGCAGGATTCAACACAGATGAAGATGCCAAATGACCCAACACAAATTCACATATGCTCAAATTCTCGACGCACCGATGATAAAAACCTGCATTCACCCGACGACGCCGTTGCTTAGGTGGACTCTTTTGAACATTTATTAAAAAAGCAAAACGTATGTTCATCTCAAATAGAACAGTTAAAAATGGTAAAGCAATACAAACACCTTGTTACTAGCAGCATCCAGTTGTTAGAAATTCCCGCCCTGCTCTTCAGTCTGTTCTGGGCAACCTCCCCTTCCCAGAGCCTGCTGCTGCCTACGCCTCCCTCATCATAGTGCAGGTCAAACCAAAGTTTATAAAATTAACAATTTAAGGTTAAATAAGCTTAAATAAGGGCGTTAAATACAAGACACTTCATCAAAGCTTCTGTACAAAGATAAACAAGTTTGGCATTGTATACACGTGATTCGGCTGGCTCCCGCGGGCGGGAGGTTCTAGAACGGAAGCAGGCATACTCTTCTGCAGCAGAGCAGTAACTATACACAGTGAACTAAGAGCTGAAGGGACCGCTCACTGAGCCATATACAAGGCATATGTATCTTTTTGTGTTTTCCTTAAATCAGAACACCGTTAATATTCAGGCACCGTTTGCTCCTGCAAATAAATAAGGCTCTAAAGGAACTGCATACAAACTAGTGTTAAAGATATCAGTGCTTCTTTTATTTCCCCACGTGGCTTCTCCCAGCTATTTACTATGCCTCTTTCTTATTGCTATGGTAATGTGGCTAAGAAATAAAACTACTGTACATCCAAAAAAATAGAGCACCTTTAACATTAAAGTATATGTCTGATTATTTGTCTCCGGGTTTATTTTACAATACGAAAGCCCAAACTACGGTCAGTTGCTTTTAACATCTCTACCGGGTCACCTGATACAGAGAGAGTCAAGCCCCCCTCTCCCTCCCGTTGAGGTACGCCCGCGCCAGAGCACCAAGGTAGTGGAGTCCGACAGAAAGAGGTCCGGACCGACGCCAGGGTTTACATTCATCTCGACACCGGGAGTTACATTCATCTTCACACGGCTTCGCTCATCCTCTCTTGCTGTCACGCGAGATGGCTTCCGGGAAAGAGTCGCCTCCCTGCCCTGCGGGGGGTAATGATGCTGGACGGGGTGGAAACGGCTAAAAAAAAAAAAAAAAACATCTACGATTGGCTGCAAGCACACTGAACGACCACGCGTTTGCGGGCTCCCGGGGGTGGGGAGGCCGGGGCCCCTCCCGGAGGCTCCCCCGGGGCGGGCGAGGGCCGGGTTAAGACTTCTTGTCGATGGTGTTGAAGAACCACTCGGTGAACTTCCGCAGCTGCGCGGTGGCCGTCTGGGACTCCTCCTGCAGCCTCATGTTGTCTTGACGCAGGTGCTGCACTTCCGCCTGGAGGACCGCCTTGTCCTGCTTCTCCTGGGAAGGGGGCACACAGACGGCGTCACGCACGCGTGCGACACACTCCCGCTTCCTACGCTGCGCTGCTAGAACGTTCCCCACCACACAAGCCCAGTGCTGACAGAGCTTCCTAATAAAGGAAGTCCTCAGGACTCCGTCCTAAGCTTTCCTGCTACCGTGCATGTCCGTGCCCTTCAGAGCTTGCCACTAAAAACCGCGTGAACGTGATCAAGGCTTTGCAAAAGAACCGCATCTGGGGTTTCCAAGGCGCACTAACCAAAAAGGTTATTGTTACTGAGTTTCAGTTCTGAATGAGGAATGGAGGTCTTGCCCCAAACTGATAAAGGGGTCACTGTCAGATTGTAACAATCGACATTTTTTTTTTTTAAAAAAACGGGATCTGACTTGACTGCTAAATCCAGCGGGCACCACCCCAGCACTGGGGTGGGTGCTCTCGCGGGGTGACCTGGGGCTGTGGGTCTTCCCGAGACTCTTCGGTCCGCCGTTGGTATGTCGCCCACCTCCCTCGAGGTGCCCCCAGATGCTCCCAATACCAGCTGCGTCACCGATAAAAGACACCAGTCCCACAAGGAGGCTTGGGTGTCATCTGAGGACCGAGCTCAGTACTCCCTCTGCCCTGACTTTCCTTTGTCATGTGGCGGTCCCCATCACCAGGACCCGCAACCCAGTGTGGCTGAGGGCGTTTGCATGCCTGCTGCCACTCAATGGCTTGCTTCTCTGAGACCCCTTGGCCCCTTTCAGCGTGCCCCACCGATCTGGTATTCTGCATGGGAACCTTTGAAAACTCTCAACCTCTTCCCCGAATTTCCTTCATCCTCAGGACTCTGGACGAATCCCTACTCTCTCCTGAAGAAACGGCGTCCCTGGCTGCTTATTAAGGGAGGAAGAGGGTGTCTGCCTACAGCCGGGAGACTCAGGGCCTGGAGGTCTGGCAAAAGGCTTGTTGCTCAGTGCCCAAGGAGCTTCTTCCTAAAACTTCAGCTCTTCTGAGAAGCAGGACATCACGTTACAGGACCCATCACCCTGGCTCACTGCAATGATCTTCTCTGTCTCCAGTTCCTCTCCTCACTGATGGAAGATTCTAGAATGTGGTTGGCGTTTCCTCTCTCCCCTACCACTTGTCATGCGGGTTGATGATTCTAAATCCAATCTCTCCCTTACTTCTTTGTGATCTGGAAACCCACCCCTCTCAGCCTCTGCTCCCATGGCCACATCCTATAACCTTGCTGTTAACCATAAACCACATAGCTTCCTAGATGTTCTGTCATCCCATGTCCTGACCACCACCTCTTGTTCTTCTAGAATCATCTCTCCAGTATCCACTCTGCCCATAATTATCTAATGCATCAGTCTTACCTTATTCTCACTGTCCCGTGCCGTGACAGTAAATCTCCTTTCCCAGGTTACATGCTAGGTCCCTCAAACTAGTCCCATGCTGTACCTGCAGGGGAAATTTCTCGCTCCTTGTGTTGCCTTCCTGTCTAAACTCTCTAACTGGTTACATTCGACTTTCCAATTATCTCACACCTGCAGCTGGAGGTAGGGTGATGTCCCGGCTTGCTTGGACATTTCCAGTTCTAACTCTGAAAGTTCTGTGCCCTGAACCTCCTCACCCCAGGCAAACTGGACATCTGGTCACCCACGCTGGAGAGAAGCACCCAACTTGGCCAACAAATAATGCAGAAGCTTTAATTAGGGCTGCAAATTCAAGTGTATCTTTAGCCTTGCTTGGCAATCCAATCAAGCATACCCAGTGAACTTACTCACTATCCTGTGCCTTACTCTGACCTCACACCCTCCTACTACTTCCCACCACCACTCACTCTCAGCTCACGACTGGAAAAAAGAAACCATTAGAGGGGAACTCTGTCAACCTATGTCTATCTGACTCCGTGTGCATGAATGTGTATTTGCGCATGTGGGAGTGCACACTCAAACACACACACTCAACTCTGGTCACTGCGTATGAACTGTCCCCACCCCGAATCAAGGCCAGCCTTGGCTCTGTGCACTAGATCAGGGCACGACCCTCTTCTGCTTCCCCCTACTATGACTTCCTTCCCAACTGGATCCCTCCATCAACCCTGACACCAGCTGTAATCTCTCCCTTCCTCGACAAACAAAATAACAAAATGCTTCCTGTGCCACGTTCCCAGCTCCACCATCACCCTTCTGCTGCCGCATTCTGTTAACTTCTTTTGGGGACTGACCATGCACATGTTGGTATGTAGGGTAGAAGTTATGAGGTTCACGTAGCTGACTCAGCAGGAATAGGATGGTGTGGGGGGAACAGGCTTTTAAGCAGCAACTAACTCCCCTTAGGTCAGCTCATAATCAGTTGGTACAATGAACCACGGAACCAAAAAACACCAGGCTCCAAAGACTGGGCATCCAGAGGGCTCACCCTCATTTGGTCATCTTTATTGCAATTCTTGCCTCCCCTTACAGTGATATCTATGATGAGCTGGAGGCCAGAAAACAGAATTAGACCTCACGAGTCTCTGTTTCAATGGAATGTTGGTTTTGACTAGGGCAGTGATCTTTCCTGAGTGTCTCCATTTTCATTTCTACTGGCTAGACTGTGCAAGACAAGGGTTTCGATTACGGATTCCAGTAGATCCCTTTACCTTCCGAAGATCCGTCTGCAGTTGTCGAAGAATCAACTCCAGCTGATTGACTTTACCGGTCAGCGTTGATGGAGACCGCTCCCTAGGGAAGAAGGATGGGCTCAGGAAGACTCAAGGGCACTAGGGTTCAGATGTTGCATTTGGTGTTTTTGTTGGTAATGTTCTCCCTCAAAAAATCATTTCATGTGCTTAGAGCCCAGTGAGGAAATAAAATTACATCACATTTGGAAAGTGAGCATATTGCTGCTTTGGGTGGAGAATTCCTTCTGGGTCTCTCTTAATTTTAAAAAGGGGATTCAGAATCTCCGTGGGCGTAGATGTTAGTGAAAAAAAAAAGCCAAAAGTTAAATGATCTAAATCAGTTTAGCCAACTGAGACTAGGTAGACCAGAATGAAGTCCTGGGAACCAAATATAGATTCCATTTCCCCAATTTGTTCTTGTCTGTCAAGAAAATATCATGAAGCTCATACCAAGATGAATGGGCAAGTTAATGGTAACACAAGTTCATAGGGAAAGTTCGAATTAGGTAAAGAACATATATATTCTGTGGGTGATAAACTTGTCAAGAACATAGAGGAAAGTGATGGTTCATTCACATCAGAGGACAAAGGCATAAGGCCAGGTCAAGGACCAGGATTCTGGGGGGACACGTGCCCTTGGTAGGCCCATGTGTGCAGCCCGGCATCGGGAGACGGGTCAGCAAGGTCCTCGTCTGGTGCCGTGGCAGCAATGAACAGACGCTGAGGCTGGCCCACACCCTCCCTGCCTCTGTCAGGAAGCCTCATCACCACGGGCATGGGGTGATGTAGCTAGCAGGCAGAAGCCGCCCACAGGGCGGAGCAGTTAACGCAACCAAGAGCCAGTCACCCCAGCAGGGCAGGGAGCCCGGTTGGCCCTACTCAGTCCCATATCTGGATCCTGAAGGACCAGGGGAACACAGAGCAGAAATGGTCTCCTACGGCTTCACTGAACCCCTGATACTCATGGGCCTGGGGGGCGAAGGGGGAGGGTCCGCGGAGGCTCACATACCCAGTTGCGTCCATGAAATCTTTGCTGCTGCCTGGGTCTACACATAACGCTGGTTCCTGTGCGCCTTCCAGGTCCTGCCCATGCTGCATATCTGTCAGGGTGCAGAAGGATGCCACTCTCTGGTCTGAGAAGGACGGACACACACACACACACACACACACACACACACACACACACACACGAAAGTTCAGTATAGCTGCAGGGCAATGTTTCTTATGTTTCTTTGTGGATGTGAATTTAGTCACTAACCTCGCCACGCCCCCCTCCCCCGACCCCAGTCAGCCATGGTTTACACAAAACAAAGAAAAACAAACTCAGGCAAACTGCTGACAATCAGAAAGCATCAGGATTGGCTGTCCTTGGGGGCTGTATGGCATGCGCACATCACAGCTGTGGGGACAATTAGCAGATCCTCGATTTGCTAGAGCCATTTTGCTTTCTTCCTTCCACATTCCAAATGCCAAAGCTGCCGGCTGTGTATGGAATGGCTGCGCACGGAATAATGGCGTCCTCGTCGTCGTCACGTGATGACTTGGCTGATGAGCAGAACCCAGGAGATGGACCTCTCCTCAAGCCGTCCCCAGACCTGGGAGCGTGAGACACAGCAGCAGCCAGGACCCACGTCCCCTGTGCGTGCCAACCCTCCGAGCTCAGATAACCATGCAGACGTGCAGACACGTGAAAAATAAAGAAAAGGTTACAGAACATCAAGAGCCCGCGGTCAGCCCCAGACAATCACCTAGATAGGATGCATGGTGACAGAGCAGCCCCAGTTCTTCATCTGAGTCAAGACCTGAAATAAGATTTAGAATTTCCTATCAACAGTGGTATCTCTATGCACCTGAAGGCCTCTGAGGGCCACACAAGACTCAAATACTGGGGTCATGTATGGCCTGTGCATGTGTGTGCGCATGTGTCTGTGTGCATGTGGACTTGTTGTGCCCAACGAGGAGTAGTCCTTGACCTCCAATAACATGCGATGGCAAACAATGAGGTTCAATATGTCACGTGTGATGGTCCTGGCTGGACGCACACTGTTGTGTATGATGAAGAGGAGCGGGGTGCCTCCTGCGTGCAAATCCGATGGTAAGAATCTGTGACCACTTGGGAAGTGCTTAAATGGCCCACTCTACAAACATAAAATAGTGGTGGGGTGGGGAGGGAGATTAACTACATAATCTTTCTAGAAACCCTCAGGGGAAGACGCGAGGGGCACAGGCTTCCCAGCAGCCGACACAATGGCTTTTCTCAGCATGGGGCCATTTCTGTTCTTGGCACCTGTAACCTCACACGTGGTGTTTGCAGAGCCGGGCAGGAAAGGGCAGGTAATAGTCTTTGGAATGGGCACCAGACTAGCCCAGCTCTGGGGGCTGGACGCTGACCCAAGAGCATTGATCGGTCCAGAAATGCTGCATGCCAAGCAGGAAAAAGTCCTGTGCTTGAACAAGGTGGAGGTGAGAAGCGGGAGGCTATCTAATTATCCACTTCCCACATTCCCTGGTGTGTCCCTTTCCTTGGTGCTTGAGCACACATATGCGTCTACAGCTGGAGTCCAAGGGAGACAGCGGGTGTATTAGTGCTGTGGTGTCTTTTTCGTATGATTTGATTAATGGCTGAGAAACTGCACTCGGGTGGCGTGTCAGGGGTGCTCTGTTCTTAATTTATCCCACCCTGTCTCCCTCCGGCTGCTGGACGAGCCTCCTAATGAGGCTACCTGCCTGTCTGGTTTATGGGGGGTCTTGTACTTCCTGTTAATTAGAAACGATGGTGGAGGATGCCCGGGCCCACAAAGGAAAAGTGAGCAGGATCGCCACGGGCACTGTGCTGGAAGCACCCGGCGGGGGCCCAGGCCTCCTGGAAGTGGTGCCGAGGATGCAGAGCTCTCTGGCCACGCATCCCGCTTCCCCATGTCCGGTTTCCCTACACCCATGGTAGGTACGCAGGTGTCCTTCAACGGACGTTTCTGTAAAGCTTTCAGGTTGTTCTCCACACTTTATATCTACAAGATGAATTTTCTGGAACTATGAGTTCCTGAGAGAGTCACGTTCCCAGGCTGGTACTGACTAGGAGGGCTGATGCATATGATGAGATAACGTGTAATTTAATTAAGATTAACAGCACAATCTGGGTATTGCCTACTTTTATACACGACAGGGTGCAGTAGCAGAGGTGGGGGCAGGGATGATGGGGCATACTGGCGGGGGTGAGCAGCTCCAGGGGTGGGGTGGGGAGGGTCTGGGCTGCTGTCACATCCCAGATGACCCTCTGTCCTGTGATTTTCCCAAATAAGGGAACACCTCATATTTAAAAAAAAACATCAAGGGCAGATATATTTTGATTCTCCAGTACGTTTACTGACAAACAAAGAATGTGAAAACAGATAAAGAATTTATTTTTCTTACTCTTTAGAAGAGTTCCACTGACTCATCCCCATTTTAGGCAAACCTGTGATAATTCGGTTAGTTTCCATCTTTCTTAATATATTTGAGTCGATGGTCAATCCGAAATATCTGGATGAAAATGTCTTAGCTTGCTTCCTCTATTTTTATTGTAATTGATAAAATATCCCCATATTTGCAAAAACAGGACTTGCTGCTGGCAGTCATTCAGATATTCCTTGGGGAGAAGCAAGTTCCTAGTGGTCAGGAGGCAGAAGCCAAAAAGGGATGTCGTTTCACAAAGAGGGTTTCACTGTGGATCCGAAAAGCTGGCAGGTTGAAATCCAAACAGAACGCTGCTTGATGAAGTCCAGACACTGAACTACTCTGTAAAGAAGCTAACCGCAGTGAGAGTTTCCAGTGGGAGCTTTATTCTTCCACAGCTTCTTTCTGTGATGATAAATATTCAGTAACCAAGCAATTACGGACATTGAACCCAACGGCACAGACCAGACCGTAAGAAGTCAGGCACGGGAGTACGAACTTCATGTAAATGGTGAGCGCAGCAGATACAGTCAGCACAATCCACACACGCAGGCTGTTTCTCCTTTTCCTTCCTGTTCTCTGTGCAAGAACATCTGGCTAAGTGGGGGTGGGGGGGGGGATACTGGGCACAGACGGCTTCCACATGGAACGGTCCATCCCTTTAAATAATCTTTGAAAGACCTTATTTCAGTATAGTTTCTTGTGAGCACATTTGGCACCGAAAAAGAGGATGACTAGTCAGCAAGATATTCCACATCCATCCGGAGCTGAGATGGCAAAACAGTCGCCTGCAAATAACTCCCATGACCCAGACAGGCTGCCTGCAGCAGCATTTAGGGGACAGTAAGGCCAAGCCTGCATCAGGGAGGGAGGAGTGCTCTGATCCTCTGATCGATTAGTCATGTCTGCTGAGGGCAAGAAATAGGAGAAGATACATGCGTGGGATACAGATCACACAGGACTTGCAAGTGGGAGGCTCAATTCAACTAAACCTATTTCCACAAACAAAGCTCTTCTAACACGTCTTTGCTGTAACTACAAATCACAGCAAAGCTGGGGCTAGGTAGGTACGTGTAGGAAATTAGGGGACCGTGTTTATCAGATCGTAGAAGCTGCCTTAACCAGCCACCAGGAAAGAAGAAGAAAAGAAAGTTGCCCTGCACTTACACCATAAATACTCTGGCCTCGGCATTTTGCAGCCTGTTCATGAATGCTGGAAGATCACGGTCTAGAGTCGACCTCTGAGTGATGAACAAAGAAAAGTGTGGGAGTTATTCTCCATTTAAGATACAGATATTGTTGTTGGCCTGAAACAACTCCGTACTTTTTTTTTTTTTTTTTTTTAATTTTTTAACTTCTATTGTTGAGAGACATAAACAAATCATGAGCACTGGAGGGGCAGAGAGAGAGGGAGACACAGAATCTGAAGCAGGCTCCAGGCTCTGAGCTAGCTGTCCGCACAGAGCCCGACGCGGGGCTCGAACCCAGACTGAGAGATCATGACCTGAGCCAAAGTTGGACACTTAACCGACTGAGCCACCCAGGTGTCCCAACAACTCCTTACTTTTAAGATCATTTAAGTCGATTTACTAACATTAAGTAAACTGCATTTTTCATCTAAGTAGCAGTCATGTTTCTTTGCCAGTTGTTAACGAATTATGTTACCTCAGGAGTTATGAAATATGTCACATTTTGTTTACGCCTATACCCCCCCGTAGTGTTCAAATATCAGTAACTTAAACTACTTTATCAAGTTTAAGCTGCAGCTTCAGAATGAAAACAGCTCTCATTATAAAAATTTATGCTTATTCTCTGTTTAAAAACCAAGGGCATATGGAGCATATGCTCCATAAGCTTGTATTTTTTCGAAAAATACATTTACATGAAATATTTCACTCCCACAGTGATACAGGAGCTGTTGACTCTGCAGGTGTCCTGTGTACACTCACGGGTGCACATACAGCCATGTGCCCATAGGAAGATGGCGGCTCTCACCACCAACAGCAAAGGCTGACAACCAGAGGGGGGTAAAGTCTGGCCTGTTGATGGTGTGTGGGACATGGAAATCCAGAGTCTCCTGTCATTCATTGGTAATTTCACCTTTTAAAGCCTGTTTTCATTTAAAACATTATCTGTTCAGCACACATTTAAGAACATACAAATTGACTACTCTTGGGGAGCCTGGGTGGCTCAGTCAGTTAAGCATCTGACTTTGGCTCAGGCCATGATCTCACGGTTCCTGGGTTCGGGCCCTGTGTCAGGCTCTGTGCTGACAGCTAGCTCAGAGCCTGGAGCTGTTTCAGATTCTGTACCTCCCTCTCTCTCTGACCCTCCCCTGCTCATGCTGTCTCTCTCTCTCTCTCTCTCAGAAATAAATAAAACATTAAAAAAAGTTAAAACAAATTGACTGCTCTTGATATTTTGGTAAATGAGACCTATTTTAAATTCTAATACTTTCGAAGAGACCCCACTTCCCTTCCCCTGCTTCACTGCTGGACCCATAGCCAGGTCTTCTGGGTTTTCTTACTTGCCCACACTTGAGGGGGTGGTGAGATCTAATCTCTGTATTACTTGGAGCACCTGCACCTTACATTATTCCAGCTAATAAAGGAATGATGCCAACAAGGGTGGTAAGTGATGATCTTACCGTATTATACAGAGTAGAAATTTCACTTACACATTCTGATGTGCAAAACACATGTTACCTCTAACCCCC
The DNA here is from genome assembly GCF_003009895.1 of Hyaena hyaena. NCBI lineage: Eukaryota > Metazoa > Chordata > Mammalia > Carnivora > Hyaenidae > Hyaena > Hyaena hyaena. Next base: position 1,835,958 of record NW_024080951.1, on the reverse strand, counting down.
AACAAACAAAAGGGCGACACACACTGAAACAAACTTGCACTATGACTGCACCGGTGTTTTGAACTTGACTGTGGCAGGAGGGCTGAGTGGGGAGCATGGGCTCAGTGCACCTGACCTCACCGGCCAAGGAAGGAGATGCCAAATTTTTGGTCTTACGGGTAGACTTTGGTTATCTATTTCTAGTAAGTGAGTTCTCAGCAGTTAGATTTCTGGTCAAAGGGTGGGTCCACTTTTTGGCTCAAGCTACATATTATCCTATTGCCTGGACAAGAAGATGGATCCTTTTATAATCTTTGTAACAATACCAGCTGTGAGTATTCTTCATCACTTCCTGGACTGGTGGCCTCATTTTTCATCTTTGAAAGGTGTGAGCCGGTAGCCCATTATCAGTTTAAATTCACACGTGTGGTTCAACATTTTTCAAATCCTTATTATTTATTTTGTAATTCTACTTTTGTGGACTACGGGTCCATATGCCTTGATGGCTTGTTTATCAGGGATTTGGTGTTTTTTGCTGGCGAGGCCCCTCCATGCACTTGAGATGGCCTGGTTTTACCCACCATGCTTACCACAAATCCTCCCTCCCCCATATTCCCGTTTATCTCAATGTTCTCTTTCAAGTTCATAAAAATCTTAATGTTTCCATACTTTTATCTGGCCATATTATATTTTATATAGTCTCTCATTACCGATCATTAAAGCATTTCCTTGTTTCTAAAATGATAATCCTTCTTTACTGTTCCTAGAATTGAATTTTCTAAATCCTAAACCCAAGTGGAGTATATAAATTCCTTTCCCATTTAACTCTAAATCATATTCAGAGTTTTGATCTGTGCTCTTCCTTTTTCTCCAAAGGGCATTATTTCTATTTTTTTAAAAATCACTACTATGCTGTTTAATTATTATTGATTTACAGTAGACTTTTTTGTGGAGTAGTTCCCATCTCTTTCCAACTGGACACAATTAAGCTCTTTAAGATATCCTTTAGATAGCTGAATTGAAATTGTACTAAATCCACAAATTAATTGAGGAAACTAATTGATTCATCATCTTTACTGGAAGCTTCCTATCCATTCTTTTTTTTTTTTTTTTTTTAATGTTTTATTTATTTCTAGGGGGGAGAGAGAGAGAGAGAGAGAGAGAGACAGCGTAAGCAGGGGAGGGTCAGAGAGAGAGGGAGTCACAGACTGAAACAGGCTCCAGGCTCTGAGCTGGCAGTCAGCACAAAGCCCGACGCGGGGCTCGAACCCACCAACCGCGAGTACATGACCTAAGCGAAAGTCGGACGCTTAACCGACTAAGCCACCCAGGCGCCCCTCTTCCTATCCATTCTTATCCTTACATATATGAGGACTTTTCGGTTACTGACGTGCCCTTTGCTTTCTCCAATTATAACTCTAATGATGGCTTAATTTCCAAAGAATATAGAATTTGATCTTACAGATACATTGAAAGTATGCTTTGCTACTATTCCAGTGGAAGGGGGTCTGCAAACACGATTCTGTGCACGTGGCAGCCCGCGTGCTCAGGGGCGGAGTCTACTTCCCACCTCTGGAAGCTGGGCTGGCCCTGGGACGTGCTTTGACCAGTAGCATGTGGAGGTCACAGTGTTCTGGGCCCTCCAAGACCAGGCCTTGTGAGGTCATGTCACTTCTGCTTTTGCTCTCCTGACTGCATTCCTCGAGCCACAAGGGGAGAAGTTCAAGGACTCTGCTGGAGACAGGGGTCCAGCCAGAGCCCAGCCGGTCCAGCCACAGACACATGAGTGAGGTCACCTTTCATGCTCTAGTTCTAGCCACGCTGCAGCTGAAGACAGATGCATGAGCTGAAACCACAAGGAGCAGAAGGACCACTGGCCGAACCTAACCAGCACCCAGAATCACAAGACGTAATAAACCACTGTGTCCAGCCATACATTTGGGGGTGATTTTTATGCAGAAACAGATAACTGTAAAAATTAACAATGCTTTGAAACAAGGCTTGTGAGATAGGAAATATATTTTAACTTATGTTCCCTGGCCACTTTGTTTTCTAATCTTGGATAATTTCATTTTTAAAATTTGACTTATTTTTTATTTTTTTAGTTCAAGTATAATTAACATCCAGTGTTCTATTAGTTTTAGGCGTACAATATAATGGTTCCATAATTCTTTCCATTTCTCAGGGCTCATGAAGATAACTGCTCTTACTTGGAATAATTTCTTTTTCATCTTTCATATTTTCTAGATATGGAAGTGTATGTATAAATATATTTTCACCTCCAAAATGTATTCCTTTTTTCTCTGCAGTGCTTGTAGAAATGCCAAGTGCTTTGCCACATAATTGAAGGACATTGTCTCCAAGCATGATCTTATTTAGTTTCTGGACTGAAGGTACCTGCTTTCTATAAACAGTCTTCCATTAAGTATTATGTATCTCTTCGGAATAAAGCAGGTATTCTTTGTTAGGTTTTAAAGGTTATCTTGCAAATCTCAATTTTTATTAGAAATAGGTCCTAATTCTATTAGATATCCTCTTTTTGAAATATTGGTATGATAACTTGTAATTATTTCAGCTACTGTAACTTTTTATAATTAAAAGTTTTTCTTTTATTAAATTGGCTGAACTCTTGCCAATAACAATGAATAATCTCTTCAATCTCCTACTGAGTTTCATCTAAGCTTGACATCGCTATTAATGACTGAGATTGTCTTTTGATTTTCTTTTCTTGTGTGTTATCAGGAAAGAATCCTATTATGCAATTACTAGGCTGTTTCTGAATTTCAAGGAAAATTCATACAGGGACGTCATTATTCTTTGAAGCTTTGAAAACTCTAAATGTATTAGTTGCAGGTGACATTTGGAATTTGGGGATATTCTTAGATAACTTTTCAGTGTCCTCCATGTTTGGGCCTTTTACAGTTTCTTAAGCTCCCTCCATTTTCTTGCAAGAAATATCCAATTATCTTATTCATCATATTTCTTCCTCTATAACCCTGACATTCACTAATAATTTTTTTATTTCTCTTATGTCTGGGCAAATACTAATTTATCTTCCTATTTCTAATCTTGTTTCTTTGTACTTTCCATTTTTTATCAAATGTATGTGGCTTTAACAATATTCAAAGAAAATTAATTATTGATTTTATTTACAAACTGCACTGAAAATTCAGTTGTCAGTTTACAAAAAAAAAAAACTATTTGATTTCTTGCTTTGTTTGCTTTCACAGCTTTTGTAGAATCTTTCTGAAGTACAGTTAAGTTGGTTAATTTTCATGTTTCCCCCCCCGCCCCCATCATTTAAATAAATGTTTCTGAAAACAGTGCATTTTTGTTTAAGGACTATTCTCTGGCTGCAGTCCAAAGACTTTAACAGGTAGCATCATTGCAACATCACTCACTAAAGAAGAAAAAAGTGGCCTCATATTCCTGAATTCTTCCTAGAATGATTATTATGAATTACATCAAGAGTCTTCCAAATGCTTAGAATTTGTTGTTTGTGTTTTGCTTCTACGTTTTCTTATTTATTCTATTTTCATTGCCTTGTGGTCAGAAATGTGGTATGGAAGCAGCACTCTCAACAATAGCTAAAACATGGAAAGAGCCTAAGTGTCCATCAACGGATGAATGGATCAAGAAGATGTGGTTTATCTATACCATGGAATACTACGTGGCAATGAGAAAGAATGAAATCTGGCCTTGTGTAGCAACGTGGATGGACCTTGAGGGTGTAATGCTGAGTGAAACAAGTCAGGTAGAAAAGGACAAATATATGTTTGCACGTATAGGAGGATTGGGAGGAACTTAACGGAGGACCATGGGGGAGAAGAAGGGGAGAAATGGTGGGGGAGAGGGAGGGAGGCAAACCATGAGAGACTCTTGAATTCTGAGAATAAACTGAGGACTCATGGGTGTGGGGGGGGTGGGGGGTGATGGGCATGGAGGAGGGCACTTGTGGGGATGAGCACCGGGTGTTATATGGAAACCAACTTGACAATAAACTATTTGTATAAAAAAAAAAAAAGTTTTTTTCTTTAAAAAAAAAAAAAGAAATGTGGTATGGAAACAATCCTCTTCGGAGAAGCCTCACTCACAGCCGCAGGGCATACGGTGTGTTCTGTGTATGAACAGAGTGTCCATATATCTCAGCAACCACGATTGGGGCAGAAATGTTGGTGCCTCCGCGGCATCCTTGGAATGGTTTGGTAAAAAATGTAAATTCTTACACTCCTGTATCCAGTGTCAAGTTCAGCTCTTCAACAATGTCAAATACATCATACGGCAAGTTTAGAACATAAATAGGTCGATCACGGTGGGGTAGGATCTCTGTTTGCATGAATCACGTATGGATTCTAGGAGGGTCATGGTATTAAACAGGCAGACACGCTACATTTTTTTTAAAGCCCGTTTTGAGACGTGTTAACTCCTCACATCCGTGTATGGGCCCAGCATTCTTCCAGAACAGTCTGAGCTCCGTAAGGCATTTTGAACTGCCTCTATTAGTCTGTAGCAATTAAACAGATGCATAGGGGATTTTTTGGACTATCTTTATCATGTTTAGTCTAGCTCAGAAATGGCTCTGGGAAGTGGTACAAGAAAGATGGAGTAACAGGCAGGGCAAGTGGGTTATCTCGGTGAAGACATTTCTCTTTAAAGTGCTGAGGTGATGGATGACACCCACTCGCCACCATGCCAGTGCTGTCAGAGGGGAACTGACATGAGAGGATCTGATTAGCAAAAGTCTGGAGCCGCGGATTCCCAGCTCACTTCTCCAAAGCTGGCTATTGTCTCCAGGCGGTATGCTGTGGTACGCTGCCCTACAGAGGAACACTGAGAATTTTGAAATGCCATTTGTAAATGTTTGGAAACTTTAGAAAGGTCAGATAACCAGTCCTCTCCTCTGGCAGGCAGAATCCCACATTCTTTCTGTTTGGCTCAGGTGCTGGTGCACGTGAGGTGCTGGCTATCTGGTGTTTCCATGTCATGCTTTTTCTCCTTTGTCTGTGGGCGCTGACTCCCACCTAGACTCTAACTTCAGCTCACAGCTACTCTCTGATGAACAGAACTGCAGAAGTGGGGGTTTAAGACTGTCCAAAGCCTTCCGTGTTTTTTGGCAAAGGCCTTCATCTTCTGGTCAAGAAGACTGAATGAAGCCTAATGCAAATAATCAGGTACTTCTGAGGATTACTGTCGAACATTCAGCATTGACATGAAGTGTGGTATTATGGTAGTCAAGGGACTTGTCCAAAGGCCCATAGCCCAGCAGTTGAGCTGTGCTTGTGACCAGAATCTCTTGACACTTTCGTTACTGGGACATGCACCATTTTGGTTTCTCCACTTCCTGCTCTTAGCCCCTCTCCTGAGAAGACCCATTTCATAGCAGTGATTTTATTCTCGAAAAGGTAGAAGGGAACCAAGCAAACATACAAATGGGGAGTGGCAAGTGGATACATAGATAAACTGGTAAATACTGTTTTACACCTGAAAAATGAACATAAAATGCAAAAGGATCTTCAGAGGTCAAAAACAATGCCTTGAGTTGGTTTAGCTAGAGTATCCTGAGCCTTCGATATCTATCTTCTGGTACTAGCTCTTCTCATTTAGTTATCTCTCCATGTGCTTGATAAATAAAGATAAGATAAATAAAACAAGCAGCCTTAGCTTGAGAAACTCATAACCTAGTAGGAAGATACAGATAAGTGAATAAAACCAGAATTCCGCGCGGTAAGTACCAGGCAAATATTTAGGCAGCAGAGACCGCCACGGTGGACAGAATAGATATTCTTATATTCTCCTGCAGCTAGTAAGACAGCACAGTGTGCAAAGAACATGCCAGAGAAAATGCTGGCACCTGCTGCCTGGGCTGCTCTGGATAGAGGTAAAGACAGTGCTCCTGCCCTTTGGGGCTAGGTCGCATCTAGGTCAGTGTTGGAAGCACAGGAAGTAGGTGGGCCAAGGGCCTGGGGCTCTGTAACCAACTTGGGGCAATGTCAGGGAACCAGGGCTGCAACATAGAATGGACAGGGCATTCTGACGTTTCCACATGGAATAAGCACGTCACAAGGCAGCGAACCCAAGACCCTCCCTCCTATTAAGGAAGAAGTAAGAGCCTGTTCATTGTGCACAAGTTTCCTGACAGAGTTTCTCTCTGCTTTTCTACTGGAGCTAAACGGCCCTGGTGTCTGAACTAGCTTCCAAGTAGCCTTCCCCTTCCCCCTGTCGCTCTGTATCCCCCCCTTCCGCCCCCCGCTATTTAGGACCAGAGGCACTGATCCCAATCATTTAGAGCAGATCCACTCGTTCAGAGTGAGGGGTGAGGGGCAAAGCAAGCAGCCACCCTCGCCTTGGGCAGCAGCCTGACTTCACAGTGAACCTGGTCACTCCTGGAAAGGAACCTGCTTTTATGTCCTGAAGCCTGGACATGCCGTGGATGATGGGGGCCAAGCTACCAGAGACCGAGCAGGTGAGTGGATGGGGAGAGGGAGAGACGAGATGGGCTGCTGGGGCGGCTGCAGTCTACGCCCGTCCACTCGCCTGTGGGGACGGCCACACATAGACTTCCACCAGGATTCTCACACAGGCCCCTCCTCCCCGGTCACTTCTACCAGTCACCCCAGGAGCAGCTGTCATCATAGAAGGACAGCACCAGCAAATGGCAGAAGTCACAATCCTGGGTCACGGGAGCAGTGTCTAACTTCTGAAATTCCCATGGGTGAGGCAGCTGGAAGGACGCTCAGAGATGGGTGTGCGCGCACGGGCTACCCCCCAGGGGCACTAGGCAAGGACAGCTGCGGGCTGGGGTCGGGCATGTCACACTGCGCATGCACCAAGTCACCAGGCTCCTCAAGCGATGCCCGAGCCACCGAACCAGGCAGCTTGGGCCTCCGGAGGCGTCTTCCTCATGGCGCTCGCAGGAAAGAAACAATTTGTGTCCTACAGATCCACCTCCACGGGTCAGGTCAGAAAAGAGGTCAGAGAGGGGAAGTGACTCGTCCCAGGTCAGAGCTGGCCCCCGATCTGGATTTGCGGTTTGGGATCCTTCGCCCAGTGCTCATTTCGAGACATGGCACGGGCTCCCTGAGGAACTGTCCTTAGTCACAGCTCAGGCCTTCCCCTGCTCGTTTTCAACCACAAAGACGCGCAAAGCATCCACGACGTTAACCCAGACAACCCAAAGTACAGACGCGTGCCCCATGTTGCCGCCCCAGGCCCTGGAGGCCCTGAGTCTTTACCTTCGAATGCCCGTGCAGCATCCACGAGGTGGGACCAATCTAAACCCGTGGCTGTGTCCGGGAGGGGCATCAGGCCAGGATCTGCGCACTTGGACTTATCCGATAAGGACCCATCGGAGAACCAGAACTCATCTAAACAGGAACAAAACCAGAGCGTCAGTCGGAGGGCAGTGCAGGGCCCGGGAGGCCCCTCCGAGGGGCCAAGGGGCTTCTTCCAACGGACCTCTGGCCCCTGGGACAAAAGGAGACGGTGTGCTGCAGTTACCCCAAAAACACACAGCTGGAAAAATGGGGGTCTGTGGAAAAGCCATGACCTACAGGCTCCCTCAGAGGTCGGCCAGCGATGGCCCAGGGTGGAAGGGGTTTTAGAACGGGTCGATTCTGGTGGTACAGTATCACAACCTCATGGTTTCCTTCCAGGGCAGGCTTGCTTTCCCCAAGGGCAGCCATCCGAGTCGGACTATCTGCAGGATCAATCCCTGCTTTCTTCAGGGGTTACTCCCCCCACTGCGAGTGCTGCAAGCTTCTACTGTAAACAAGGTCTGGCACAATCTCTCTCTACCCTGATGGTTTAACAAGCTTCCTGAAGAACGCAGTTACGTAAGCTGAGCACCACAAGTTCAAGATGCCCCAGGTATCAGTTCATTATAAAATAGGAAGATGAACCAGGAAGAGAAACAAAAATGGTGCCGGGGCTGCTCTGCTGACTTAATGAGATGCCTTGATCCCTGGCAAAACCAGAAACCCCTTGCCGTCCAGTATAGGTTTGCCTGCTTTGTACACATGAACCTTTTAGGTTTCTTCTTCTTTTTCACTTGTCATCACAGGACTTGAAGTGTTTATGTCATTGATAATACTAGTTGTTAGAACTCACTAGCATCTGAGGATAAATTTTTTTCTTTCTTTTTTTTTTTTGAGAAAGACAGAAACCGTGTGGGGGAGGGACAGAGAGAGAGAGAGAGAGAGAGAGAGAGAGAGACAGAGAATCCCAAGCAGGCTCTGTGCTGTCAGCATGGGAGCCTGATACGGGGCTCAAACTCATAGATCACGAGATCACGACCTGGGCCGAAATCAAGAGTTGGGCGCTTAACCGACTGAGCCACCCAGGCGACCCTAAGGACAAGATTTTTCAAAGGCTTCAACTGGGCTTTCTCTGACATGTCTTTTCTGAACCTGCCCCAAACGTGGCATGCAGCTGCTTGTGAACACATCTGCCTAATGAGACCAATCAAAATAATGACCACCTGGCTGTCTCAGCCTGCAATTACGTTAAGTAAGGGTCATAATTAACCCGATGCACCTGTAATTTTTGTTCTCACACCCTTTGGGGGGAGCTGTGAAATGCTGGCATCTGGATGGACAGAGAGTGTGGTGGTGTTTGACCCCGAAGGGCGCTCACGGTCTTCTGCCATCTTGATACCTTCACATGCCAGCTCTCAGCCCACCTTCACCTGGTGCAGTGCAGCCAGTCAAACTCCTCTATTTTCAGCACTACCACATTTAGCTGTGGGAATATTCCAGCAACCTGGTCCCAGCCCCCATTGTGAAGGCAGCCCAGTTGTGGAGCGCTCACAGCGCCCTCCTCCCCTGACCGGGTTCTCAGGCACCCAGGAAGGCAGACATGGGCAGAAGCTGGGCTGAAGCCCCTTGCAGACCTCAGGCCTTTTAGGGTTCAGGTTCAACCCCTGAGGCAGAAAAGGAAGGAAGCCCACAGATTTTCAATCACTCGCCAATCACTTTGTTTCTCCAACACGCTGGCTACTTTGCCTGAAGCAGGTTTTCCAAAGCTAAGTGTAGAGAATAATTATTTGACTAGGTGGCAGTTACTTTTGTCACTGATTTGCATGTGACTAGAGTTCTTCAGGACTGAGGTTAAGAGCGTGCAGCCCTGGAAGGGTACACCGGGTAGGCTGGAACCTTTGTTCCCCGGGGCACCCCCTGCCCCGCGCCCACTTGTCCCTCCAGCAGCCGTGAGCTCAAAGAGCTACCTTCGGAGTGCTCAAACACCCACGGAGCACTGACTGTAGGGAGCCCTGACAGTCTTGGGTCAAAGATGAATGCTTTGACTATTCCTGAGTGTCCCGAGATTCCATGATACGTGGCCATCTGTAATTAAGCCAAGGCACAAATCTGAATCCTGGTGGCCAGGACACCGAAGCTGAGAGTGAGGGAGGGAGGAAGGGGGCCCAGCTAGTCACACAGCAGGACAGGTCAACCAGCTCTGTAGGTCAGCTCGCTGCCCTGGACGCAAGTCACGCAGACCCGTGTGCCAAGCGTGTGACGGCTCCAGGATCTGGGACTGTCTCGGGACATAAGTTTCACAACCAGAGGTAAGCCTAGGGCACGCTAACTATATGGAGGACCTAAAAAGTCCTCCAACTTTTATGGAGACCGGCGGGGGGGCGGGGGGCAGAAGGGGGGAAATGCAGTTTGTGATATTTCTTCTTTATTACAAATGAATGTTCCCTGTTCCCTGGTTGTGAATGAAACCTCTGTGTTGATTTGGTACTACAGGACTGGCAAAGATGATCAGTGGATTAGGAAGACTCCTTTCTCCCAGGATACGTTAGCTTATCCACGTATCTGAGATGTATTTGCTAAATGACTACTGTATGCCTAGTGGGGGGTTAGCAGGGGGAGGCAATGAACAAATCAACAAGGAAATAATACAAGTAGCCCCGAGTCTTTCCAGGAAGAAACCAGGGCGATGGGACCAAGCACCGGCAGACGTGTGCTCGCAGAAGGTGGCGCTGGCTGCGATGCCCACGATAAGAGGCCGTTTGATGGAGAGCACAGTTCTGGTAGAAAACCTCTACAGATTTAAGTCAAAATCCATCAGTTTTCAGCACGCAGGAAGGTCCTAGTGTCACCGACAGTCACCTCAAATGAAGTAAGAGCACCTACATTCTGAGTTATCAAAATGAAAAGCACCTCAATTTCTTTCAATTGCTTGGAAAATCATAGACTTGGCAAAACACAATTTTTCTTTATTTATTTTTTTGGTCTGAGACTCCAAGTCACCAACAATCCTTTATAATGTCCTTCTTGGATGTTAAGTTATCACCACTGCCATCAACCACATGGCGCTTCCCTGGCATCTCCTATGGTCCAGGCACCACCACATACCATCTGACCAGGAAGACACAGGTCACGCCCTCAGGGAGCCCGGTCAGCAAGCAGATGAACCCTGCTGGTGCTGGGCTGGTGGGGGTTTGGGGCGGGTACACAGCATGGTGGCTGAAACTGGATTGTTTCCTGAGCCTTATAGACGCGGAAGAAAAGGCACCCCTTGTCTTAGGTATCGAAGCCTGTTATTGCCAAAGCTCATGTCACATCAGGAGTGTGCTCTCTCAGCCCATTCACAGGAGACAGTGGCCTGTGGAGTCTGAACGGTGGCTAATGTCTAGACACAGATGCCTGGCTCCTGCTCTCGGGCCTAGATGCTAACGTTGTGGCTTCCTGTTTGTTTATCCACAGCCAGAAGGCACAATGACCGTCTGTATCAAGTCTGCCTTTACTTGTTGTTATAAATGCCAAAGAGCCTTCTTTCTGATGGTCAGACAGCTGAGGTCTGGCAATTCCTCTCTAAAAACCAATGGATGTTTATTACAGGGGAGATTGGGAACCTTTGAAAAAGAGAAAGTAGTGCCCTAGAGAATCAGCCAGACCCTGCCTCTGACGGCCCCCGGGCACCTTCTGCAATGCCAACTTGGCCAGGGTCACCTCCTGCCTGTTAGCAGCTCTAACTACCTGCACTCCACGCACTGGGCCTATGCCTGGGTCTGTAGCATCGTGCGTGAGTACTGAATTACAGGGAAAATACTCATTTGATGAATTCTAAACTCTTCCTGATCTTTAAGCTTCAAGGGGTATCCTTTGGGAGGTGCTAGGTCAAAACTAGAGGATTTGGAAACATGCAAAAGTTAAAGTCTGTTCTTATCTTTTGAAACTTATTCCTTGGATGGCTTTCATCTCCACACACAAAAAAACAGAAAAACAAAAAACAGGGATTCTTACAAAAGACCCCAAACAGCCAAAGCAATCTTGAAAAAGAAAAACAAAGCCGGGGACATGGCAAATCCAGACTTCAAGATATATTACAAAGCTGTACTAATCAAAACCGTATGGTATTCTCTCTCTCTCTCTCTCTCTCACACACACACACACACACACACACACACACACAGAGCAATGGAACAGAACAGAAAGCCCAGAAATAAATGTACAACTATAGGGTCAATAAATCTTTGATGAAGGAGTCAAAAATATGTAATGGGAAGAAGTCTCTTCAACAAATAGTGTTGGGAAACTGGACAGTGGCATGCTGAAGAATGAAACTGGACCACTTTCTTTCACCACACACAAAAATAAACTCAAAGTGGATTAAGGAACTAAATGTGAGACTTGAAACCATAAAAATCCTAGAAGAGAGCATAGGCAGTAATTTCTGTGACACCAGCTGTAACAACATCTTTCTACACAGGCTTCCTGAGACAAGGGAAACAAAAGCAGAAATAAACACAAAAAGCTTCTGCACGGCAAAGGAAACTATCAATAAAACAAAAAGACAACCCACTCAATGGGGGAAGATGTTTGCGAATAATATTATCTGATAAAGGATGAGTATCTAAAACAGGCGAAGAACTTACACAACACCAAAGAAAACCAAATTATCCAATTAAAAACTGGCGGAAGTTTCTGTCTTTATGGGCAGAAGACATGAACAGACATTTCTCCAAAGAAGACACACAGACGGCCAACGGGTATGTGAAAAGATGCTCAACATCACTGATCATCAGGGAAATGCAAATCAAAACCACAATGTGGTATCACCTCACACCTGTCAGAATGGCTCAAATGAAATACACAAGCAACAACAAGTGCTGGCGAGGAGGCGGAGCAAAAGGAACCCTCCTGAACTGTTGGTGGGGATGCAAACTGGTGCAACCACTGTGGAAAACAGTGTGGAGGTACCCCCCAAAATTAAAAATAGAGTCTCCGTATGATCCGGTATTTACCTGTAGAATAAAAAAACATGAAATTGAAGGGATACATGCACTCCGATGTTTATAGTAGCATCGTTTACAATAGCCAAGGTATGGAAGCAGTCCAGGTGTCCATTGATTGGTGAATGGATAAAAAAGATGTTGTATGGGGCGCCTGGGTGGCTTAGTCGGTTGAGTGTCCATTTTTTTATTTTGGCTCAGGTCATGATCCCAGGGTTATGGGATTGAGCCCCGAGCTCCATGCTGAGCATGGAGACTGATTAAGACTCTCTCTCTCTTTCTCTCTGTCCCCCTGCATGTCTGCCCTGCTCACAATCTCTCTCAAAAAAAAAAAAGAAGAAAAATAAGATGTGGTATGTGTATACACACAAACACACGTGTGTACACACATACACACACACGCACACACACACACACACACACACACACACACACAGAGTGGAATATTATTTGGCCATAAAGAAGAATGAAATCTTGCCATTTGCAACAACATGGACGATCTAGAGAGTATTATGTTAACCAAATCAGGGGAGTCAGAGAAAGACAAATACCAAATGAATTTGCTCATATGTGGAATTTAACACACAAAACCAACTAAGGAGAAAAAAAAAGAGGCAAACCAAAAAGTAGACTCTTAACTATAGGGAATAAACAGATGGTCACCAGAGGGGAGGTACGTGGGGGGGGGGATGGGTAAAATTGGTAAAGGAGATTAAGTGTATACTTAGTGCCACATGCACTGAGTGATACAGAGAATTGCTGAGTCACTCTATTGTACCCCTGAAGCTAACACGGCACTGTATGTTGATACTGGAATTGAAATACAAGAAAAAGGAAAAAAATTAAGAAAAGGAAAACTAAGGGGAGCAGCAGTAGTTTTAGGAAGGGAACATAAATGATATAAGCCTTCTTCCCAGGCAGTAGTATTTAGATAATAAAGGCCTTCATATTATTTTCTTGAAGCCTCACTTCCCATTTCAAATATTGTTCAATCTTGAAGAAGACTGATTTAAAAAAAATTTTTTTTAATGTTTTTTATTTTAGAGAGAGAGAGACAAGAGTGCGAGTGAAGAAGGGGAAGAGAGAGAGGGAGACACAGAACCCGAAGCAGGCTCCAGGCTCTGAGCTGTCAGCACAGAGCCCGACGCGGGACTTGAATCCACGAACCTCAAGATCATGACCTGAGCCGAAGTCTGTGGCTTAAGTGACTGAGCCACCCAGGCGCCCCTTGAAGACTGATTTCTTTAATCAGCCATTAGGCAGTTCTAGTCAGTATATATTCTCTTATGATATTTTGCAGATATGAGATTATTGGTATGTCTTGTTATTTTCTGTCTTAATTTGTTTTAAAACTGCCCTTATGGCCTTCTTTGTGACAAACATTTAAATGGCAAAATTTTTATAATAAACATTTATGAAGAAAACAAATAAAAACACAAATTAAAAAAAAATCAGGAACTCTCATTAAACATGCTGTGACCCCACCAATGCTTTGGGACTACACTGAATAAAGCCAAGTACCCAACTGGTCAAGGAGAAAACAGATACAGTGAACATTTATCAGCGTCACTGGTTATCTGGCCTGTGAATTGTGCGTCCAAATGTTCACTTTCCATTTTCTTCTTTGTGGGCCACAAAAGCAATTTTCTTCTGGAATCCAGTAATAATGAAAACAAAGACCCTAAATGCAATGCAGAAACATTTTCAGAAATATTTTCAATTACTTCATCAGGCCATATTTTTACACCTCCAAGGTGAAGACCTAATGATACAGCACATATCAGGGACTTCTTCATGGGAAATCTATCCGAATCATGACATGAATCACATCCAAAATGTGTTTGTGAAGGACCGGTCTCACAAGGTTGAATTAAGATCTTGATCTCCAGAGAAGAAAGAGTCTGAGACAGGTTCAAATGTGGGACATTTACTAGCTAAAAATATCTGAACGAGAAGCCTGTGACTCTAATAATAATTACCTGTGGGAAAGCTCCTGCAATATGTACTGTGCAGAGATGAACTTGCTGACCCTTTCTCTGCACTTACTCCAAATTAGGAATCAGTTTCTATTAGTGACTGATTCTCTCTTTGAGGGTCCTGAGGTGGGAATGCTGGAGTTTTAAAGCTTAACGGAAGCACACGCCTGCCTCCCTCTTTCCACGTGGCTGCTAGAAGTTCGACGGAACTAACCTCCCCCCTGCAAGCTTTCACATGAAGCTAAGTCTCTGGGGCTAAGAGAAACAACTGGTCAACCTCAACGAGTCTTCATTTCTTGTGCACACATCTGTTGTTCCAGTTCTGAACTACTCTCAACGAGTGGACTCCTCTTCCAGAGGCTCTGCCAAGAGACCGGAAACCACAGAAAGGGAAGAACGACCACAAATCTGTGGAGGAGATTAAAAAGTAACCACCGTGCACGTTAAGTGCAGTGCGTCAGACACATCAGCACAAATTACTTCCAGTTCCCTTATCCATGTTGTGTCATTTCCCTCACGGAACCGCGAGAACCTTTTCCGCGTAGTTTCTACAGGAAACTAAAGTCACATTGCCAAATAAGGTTTCAAGAGAGAAGAGCCAATGGCAAGGACCATGCTCACTGCTTTCCCTAGGGAAGCGAGCAGTAAAGACACATAAGGCAGTTTTGAACTTGAATCGTGAGCAAATAGTGTACCCTGCCTGTGTCCTACTTGTGCAAATACCAAACAAGGATGCAGGTCTTCAGTAGGTAGGTAGATAAACTGTGGCACATCCAGACAATGGAATATTATTCAGAAGAGAAAGAAACTATCAAGCCATGAGAAGATGTGGAGGGAAGAGCCAGTCTGAAAAAGCTACATAGTGTATGCTAAGTATATGACATTTTGGAAAAGGCAGAACAAGATCAGGGGTTTGGGGGAGAGAGAGATGATCAGGCAGAACACAGAGCATTTTAGGGCAGTGAAAATACTCTGTATGATACTACAGTGGTGGAAACATGTCATCTGACTTTGTCCAGACCCACAGCAGGTAGAGCATCAAGACTGAATCCTAACGTAAGCAAACACTGGATTCTGGTTAATGATAACGTGTTAGTGCCGGTTCATGGATCCTAGCAAATGTATCCCGGGTGGGGGATGCTGATCGAGAGGGAGGCTGTGTATATGTGGGGGCAGGGGTTTCTGGGGACTCCCTATGCCTTCTGCTAAATTTTGCTGTGAACCTAAAATGGCTCTTAAGAAAAAATTAATTAAAAAACAGTTGAGTAAAGAAGGGCGCCTGCGTGGCTCAGTCGGTTAAGCGTCCGACTTCAGCTCAGGTCATGATCTAGTGGTCTGTGGGTTCGAGCCCCGCCTTAGGCTCTGTGCTGACAGCTCAGAGCCTGGAGCTTGCTTCCGATTCGGTATTTCCCCTTCTCTCTGCCCCTCCCCTGTTCATGCTCAGTGTCTCTCAGTTTCTCAATAATAAATAAATGTTAAAAAAAAAAAAGTAAAGTTAAAAAAAAAGGACACATCTTTCACAATAAAAGCAGTGAAGGGTAGAATATAAGAATTACATCAATGCACAGGCCGCAAATTTCATGACCACACATCAAGCATTTTAAATGAAAGAAATAACATTTGCAAGAAAATAGTTTTACTGATTTTACGCATGCTTTCAAGATGACATTAAAGTTACCTATTTACAAAAAAGGAAAAACATTTAGAGAAATATTAGGTTATTAGAATATGTCTGACCTTTCATACAGTTATCAAGGAGTTTAAAGGTTTCTTCAATTTAGGCAAATGGACTCGTGATAATAGGCAGGATATTATGTTACTTAAAGAAATAGATTAAGGATTTTATGAGACAAGGTTCATTTCCAATTATGTCATACATTAGAAGCAGCATTATTAGAAGTTTTATTTCATTTAGCCTGAGATTTCTACACATATTATGAAGTTCAAATTGGTTCTAAAGATAATGCTTTATATGAAATAAGAAAAAAAAAAACCTGATAATGAATGTATTTCTGATTAAATCCTTAATCTTCCTGTACACTAGAAATTAAACTATGAAAAAAAAGGAAATAAAGCCAGAGTGAAAAAATTACCACCCTTAAATACCGACACTGCGTAAAAGTCAAAGATTTCAGGATCTGAAGGAAGATCATGTAGAAATTATTACCCAGCTAATCTGTGGCCCATAAACTGGAGTAAACCGGATTAAGAACGCGTGAGTGATGAGCACCGGGTTATACTGCCACCCGAGGGGAAAGCCAGGTTCAAGAGTCCCAGGTCCCGATGCCCATCTACCACCTTGTCCATCACCCGGTACCGAACATCAGGGACACAGGGAAATAGAAGCCTGGAAAACCAAACCTTCCTCCTTGCTTGTTCCCCAATGGAAAATCTACCTCTTGTGCCACTTTTTCCTTAATAAAATCAGGTCTTAGATATTTTATTCTTTATGGCTGGTATACATATATATCATGTATACACAGACCTTTTATTAATATATAGAGTCATGACTTGATAAAAATGTTTAATATGGGTTTCTCAATATTCTTCAAAATTTGCACAGTATTGCTCAACTTTTAAAAAGTGTCCCCTCTGAGGCTTTCACCATATGCAAACATTTTTTAAAAAAAGGAAAGAGGGGCACCTGGGTGGCTCAGTTGGTTAAGCGTCCAACTTCGGCTCAGGTCATGATCTCACAGTTCGTGGGCTCGAGCCCCGCATTGGGCTCTGTGCTGACAGCTAGCTCGGAGCCTGGAGCCTGCTTCAGATTCTGTATCTCCCTCTCTCTCTGATCCTCCCCTGCTCATGCTCTCTCTCTCTCTCTCTCTCTCACAAATAAATAAAAATTTAAAATAAAATAAAATAAAATAAAATAAAATAAAATAAAATAAAGGAAAGAAAAGCAGATGCACCAAATAATATTTATTTTAAAAAAGAAACCTAACAGCCCCCTCCCCCAAACCTCTGTGGGGCACAACCCGAAGGGCCCCCGGGTACAGAAGCTCAGTCCCCGCACACTTACTTCTCAGGCTCCCCATGCTGGGTGTGGGGTGGGTGCGGGGCGGCAGCGTGCTGTGGTAGGGAGGGGTGGTGCTGAACAGGATGTCGTTGGGCAGGGCTTGGTCAAGTATTGAACTTCGAGAACTGCCGAATGAAGACCCCCTCCGATTGCTGCATATGCTCTCATCAGAGAGGGTGCGGTAGAGCGAGCGCCTCGGAGACAGGTTCCCATAGAACGAAAACTGGGGGGAGGGGAAGGCAGACATGAAAGAGTTGAAAGCATGGAATTTATCTGACTAAATCCAGCAGTACAAGTACCACCGTGATAGCATCTCTGAGTTCTCCCTAGGCAGGCAGGCGGGCAGGCATAAAGCATTAGCTCAGGAATGCTGAACCAGGCATGTGGGTCATCTAGGCAAATACGCCAGGGCTCTCATACAGTTACTGGATTTGAATCCTTTCCTCCTTTGACATTCTATGAAATATTATCATGAATTAGACAAATGCAGCTTTATTAATTCTGAAATGTTAAATGGAAACTGCATGACCTTACAACGTTACCAGGTCCTGGAAATAGATCAGGTTGCCATTTCAGGCACCGTTATTCAAAAGCACACATAGCGCGGGCTTGATTTTAATTTGAAAGGACTACGTTTTAATATCAGGCAATTTCTGTATCAATCCACTTCACGGGAGGTTCACTCTCATCCAAATAATAATAAAACCGACTCTGAACACTGAGGCTTTCTAGGTCACAAAAATAGGTTCAAGAAAAAATGGTTATCAGTCCAGGAATATCTTGTCTACTTCAAAGTGATCACCCACAGGAGTCTATTATAATTGCTGAAAACGTAGCTAAAGTAATCGATCGCTACCGGATTCAAGGGAACCATTGAACTCATTGTGTTGACTCACAGACAGGGTAGGGAAGATTCTTACTCAGGAAACAGTAGTCGAATACTCGAGAAAAATGAAATCAAATCTGACTTTCCAACTTCTTCTGCCTACCGAACCACATTCCTTTTCTATAAACAATAGTAAAAGCCAGAATGTTTGCATCAGACAAATACAGAAATGGCTATTTACATTTGTGAGTGCGGCAAGAGAGCTAAAAATATTTCTATTGTATGTGTTCCTTCCATTCTGTCTGGTCCGTCCAACTGATGAATGGGAACTGGAATGTGTGCTGACTACAAAGTTAAATTTACACCATGAAAAGAAGGTGATTTGTCTTAGAAGAGGGGCAGGAAGCCCTCATGTCAAGGAGAAGTTCATTTCTATGCAAAGAAAAGCTATTTGCCCCTTTTCACAATAGTCTGCACCCAAGCTTATACAGTACCGTATATATGATTTGATACAAGTTTAGAAGGAAAAAAAGGCTCATAATGATTGAGTTCTTCTGGGATTCCCTCTTCACACACACCAGCAGGCTCTTCAGAACATGATTACAGGCACATTAGATTAAAGCGGCTTTGAGGTAGTATCTAATTAGAGTGTTATTCTAAGAACACAATTAGGTTAATTGCAGTATTGTTTTATTATAGAGAAGACAAAAGTACACAGACTTGGTGTTTACCCTGATCATAGTCAACACGGCAATATCTGACATATATATATATATATATATATATATATATATATATGTATTTTTTTTCTTTCCATTTGGATGAGAGAGAGCACTGGATTAGAAAGGAGAAGATCTGGCTTCCACCCTGGACTCCGACACCAAGTATTTATATGAACTTCTCAATTTCTCCACGAAGGGACCCAGGAACTTGCAAAAAAGAGGAGACTGAGCTCAATTCCCCACAAGTTCCTTTGAATACTTTCCATTACTCAACAAAGTGGTTTAAGAGACCGTAATAACAGTGAAGCTACAACTTGTAACAATAAGTAATCTAACAGTAGCTGGGGACTGCTTCGGGATGAATGAAGGTGTGCCACTGACCGTGAGGTTGGCTTAGAAGACTGACACTCGGCCTTCCCTTGCAACCGATGCATAGTTTCATAGGGTGTGGTGCACGACAGTGTCCGGCTTGGAGCAGAAGGTAGATTTCAGCAGCAAGTCAGGTGGTATGGATTTGGTAGCTACTGTCTCTGGTCACCCAGAATGTGACGGGACTAAGAGGCTGTGCCTGTGTTATTTCTTATCTCTGGTACAACTCTGTGATGCTCTATCCATGCCAAAAAGCTGCCCTTCCTAACCTCCCCCAGGCTCGCCCTGCTTACAGACAGACAAAAAACCCTGAAGATGGTCAGCCACGCACAGAGTAACAGGTAGAAGCATGAGAGAGAATGCCCAAGGTGGGGTTCTGGAAACTTCTGAGACCCTTCAGACTTTTGTTCAGTATTTCTGGTAACTTCAAAGCCTCATTAAAGTCACTAACCTTTCTTCTCCCCTCCTCCACCAAGGGGCTATCAGGAAGCATCAGTTTCAGGAAATCTTCTTTGGACAGGACATGCTGAGTTTCTGCAACGGCACCCCCCACCACGGTCTGGTGCTGGGTTCCCGTGGACAAGATCTCCATCTCACCGTACAGCCTGTTGAAATAAAGCAGAGAGGAAATGAAGAAGGACGGGCCAGCCCATTTGTAAAGTGCCTGTAGCCTGAAGGATTAAACTCTGCTGTTTCGACCACCATGTACTCATATGCACGCTTCTTAATTATTAAGTCAGGTCATTGCCGCATTTGCTCCAGACCCCCATGTCATTTTACATCTGTGAAATGAGCTCAACTAGAAAGGTAGATTTCTGAATAATTCAGAATCAAATCAGATCCCCGAAGCCCTGGATGGGAAAAAATACAGCCCATTTTTTTTTTTTTAAAGGCCGTGCTTTTCTTTCCCCAATCTGTCAGAAAACACAGTTTCAATAATTCATCAGAGATTATCATACGTCCTTTGCAGGAACACCTCTCCTCGGGTTTCTCAGAAACTCGAGAGAACCTTCCTCTCGCGGGCAAACAACCACACCGCCCCATCTCACCTGGGCGACACAGAGAGAGGCACCCGAGGGAGCCTGAAATTTAAGAGTAATCGATTCAGGCGTGTGCCAAGCATGTTTTATTATTAGCAATTCTGCAAAGCCGTTTGGATAAATAAAGCAGCTGTCTCCCTTCATTAACAGTATATAAAAATGTATTTACGAACAACAAAAGACTGTCTAGTGGAATTATTATTTTCAGCTCTTTTCCAGGGAGAAAACAGAGAAAACCAGGGACTCATTTTTTAAAGGTTTACTCTGGAAATCCAATCTGAGGAACCAAACCTTTCCTGAGGACACAGCAGATCATCAGTGGCTGTCCCGTCAGCAGAGGTGAACGGTCCTGGCCACAGGATCTGAAACGTGAGGACCTAGGAATCCATGGCCCAGGGCAACAGAGGATGCCCTGGATGTTATTGTCATGAGTCACAGAGGTGACTTTATTTCAAAAGCAAGGCCATCTTGTCACAGTCTGACAGTTCACTGGGAAATTACCAGAGTAAGGAACTCACGCAGTCATGCTCGAAATGAACAATGATTACCTGGAAGTTTCTCTGGCTTTTGCTTTGTTTCTGAGGTAGGTCAGGTTCAATCAATGCTGGTTCCACGATATGATTTTAATGTTTATTTGTTTTTTGAGACAGAGACAGAGTGCAAGCAGGGGAGGGGTAGAGAGAGGGACACACAGAATCTGAAGCAGGTTTTAGGCTCTGAGCTGTCAGCACAGAGCCCAACGTGGGCCTCGAACTCATGAACTGTGAGATCATAACCTGAGCTGAAATCCAAAGTTGGATGCTCAACCGACTAAGCCATCCAGGCTCTCCTTTTAATAATAGGGAAATAGGCATGCCTGGGTGGCTCTGTTGGTTAAACATCCTACTTTGGCTCAGGTCATGATATTCTGTTCATGGGTTCAAGCCCTGTATCAGGCTCTGAGCCTGCTTTGGATTCTGTGTCTCCCTGTCTCTGCCCCTCTCCCACTCATGCTCTCTCTCAAAAATAAGTAAAAACATTTAAAAAATTAAAAAATAAAAATAAGCCAACAAACAGTAAAATAGCTCTGACCACCCTTGTTTTGCATTCTTTACTTATCTCTTCAGAGAGATAGCAGTTTCCACAGTGTTATAAAAACGGATTATCAGTATCTTTTTTCTCTTTCCAAAGAGCCACATCACATCGCTCCCTCCCTGTCCCCACAAAACCTAACAACTGAAAGGGAAATCAGAGTCCTGGTAAAACTAGGTAGGATCCTTTCTCTTTGACGATGTCACACAACAAGTTGAAGAAACAGACTCAGGGACGCCGAGGGAATTCACATTGTCCTTGAATGTGTTTATTTAGACTCTAGAGTCACACCATCAATAGCGCATTACCGTGATTTTTCTATTGTAGGCAGTTGTTTAGATAGAAGAATAAAGAACAGGGATTTCTTTTGAACACAAAAGTCGAGGAAAGAGAAGCCTTTTAAAGAGAAACATAAATGCCAATATTTAAGAAGATTTACAAAGATGTTTCTAGATTATTCCTTCTTAGAAGATATATTTCTGTCTGGGGGGGGAGGGAAATACATCTGCTTAGTGTATCCCCCAAACGCGTATAAGATTAAGGGAAGGGAAGAGCCCTTGCGTAGGGAAGAGCCGCTGGCCACCTTACCCCTGACACTCAGTCACTTCGGGGTCCTCAGGCGGTGGGCTGCCCTCTGATTTCTTCCAGCCGATGACGTACTTGCTCACTGCCCCTTGCCTGTGGTAGGGCTTAGACACGGACCCGGGGACCTGTTGGGCACTGCTGTGAGACATGATGTAGACTTTGGACGTATCCAGAGACCCGCTGTTTTTGGAACAGTGAGCAGAAGGGCTTCCTGAATGGTGTGAGCCGCTGGAAAGAAGAGCAGACAAAAACTATGATACAACCAGAGTCCGGCAGTGCTGGCATGCTGCCAGGTTCTGAGACACCCCCCCCTTACCCTCCCCCCACTCCCCACCATGCTTCACCCCGGGGGCAAAATCGGGCAGAATGAGGCAGACACGGCCATCCTTCCACCGTGGCCCTGGCCAGAGTGCCTAATTGTCCCCAGGCTGAGGATGCCCGCGTGCAAGCTGCATGCCTGTGGCTGGAAGGATATTAAAAACAATCAGAGGAAAATCAAATATAGGCATAAGCAGCACACTTACAACTGATGCTCTGAAAGAAAGGAAACCCAAAAGAAGGTGCTCAATGTCCAGGGCTGCTGGGAAAATGGCGACACAAACAACGCCAGAGTACACGACACGCACACTGGCAGGAATGGGGGGGGCAGCTGGGCCCGAGTGCCCACCCGCCACTCGCGGGTGGGAGGACTGAGTCAGACAGTTTGGAAAGCAGCCTGGGCACTACCTGTGAAGGTGTGCGCGCGACCCAGCAATTCCGCTCCTGAGCGCACACCCTGGATTAGCCCCTGCACACACAGCGGGTACCAAGGTCGACGGGACGACTGGTCGTAACAGGGCCCTAATTCCCCCAGCCTGGATCATCAGTAGTGAAATGGACTGCCAGTCAATAAAACAAGAACAGATAACAGGAAAACTCCGTGAACCAACAGACCGAGGCTGCCAACACCTCGGGTGAACCTCCCAGACATCATGTAGAAAAAGAAGCAAGTCACATAGAATACAGCAAGCAGGGTTCCAATTTTATTTTATTTTTTAATTTTTATTTTTTTTTTAATGTTTTATTTATTTCTAGGAGAGAGAGAGAGACAGCGTGAGCGGGGGAGGGTCAGAGAGAGAGGGAGTCACAGACTGAAACAGGCTCCAGGCTCTGAGCTGGCAGTCAGCACAGAGCCCGACGCGGGGCTCGAACCCACGAACCGCGAGATCATGACCTAAGTGAAAGTCGGACGCTTAACCGACTAAGCCACCCAGGCGCCCCATAGGGTTCCAATTTTAAATAACACTTATCAACAGGCAAAGCGGAACGAGGTTGCTCAGGAACACACATGTTCAGTTAGCAACATGATGAGGAGAAGCGAGGGGAGGAGGCCCAGGAGAGGGGCCAGTGGCTGCCTCCAGCGGGGAGAGAAGGGGCTGTGAGCAGGTGAGAACACAGCAACACCAACCCCGTATCTGGTGGTTGTATGGGTGGCTGCTGTATGGTCATGTGATGCAACAGCAACAAAATAATATTTAAGTGACAGAAGCCCTAAATAAAAAATTTAATTTTTAATTTTTATTTTTTAAAAATGTTTTATTTTTGAGAGAGAGAGAGAGAGAGAGAGAGAGAGAGAGAGAGCATGAGCAGGGGAGGGTCAGACAGAGAGGGAGACACACAATCAGAAGCAGGCTCCAGGCTCTGAGCTGTCAGCACAGAGCCCGATGCAGGGCTCAAACCCACAAACCATGAGATCATGACCTGAGCCCAAGTCGGACGCTCAACCGACTGAGCCACCCAGGCGCCCCTTCCCTACCAAAAAAAAATTTTTTTAAGTCAGTGGTTAAGCTAATAAGACCAGAGGGACTCCGCACTGACGGTATAACCACCTATAGAAATATCAAAGCCTAAAGATCTTTTCTTTATTCAGGAAGACTGACAACATAATGTTTTATAACAAATGAGTAAAACCAGACTCTAGGGAGTTGTTTTACAAATATAAAAATAATGTAAATGTTTAAACTGTAGTTATGTTGCCAGAATTCAGAAAGGCAGGAGGGCATAACTTTCAGACAAGTTGACACACAGGTGCCCTTTTGAGTATCCTGGGGCCGGACTGGCTGGATCTTCACACCAGCTCTGTCACTTAGCAGGGTGGGACCCTGGGAAGCTTTCGTAAGCTTAGTTTTCTCATCTGTAAGAGGGGCTGTAACAGTGCCTACCCTCAGAGGACTGCTCCAAAGACTTTGTGAGTTAATATTAGCGAAGCACTTAGAACAGTGCATGCCACAGGGTAAGCATTATAGAAGGTCCATTTATTTAGTGATGCGTGCAAGAACTATCTGGGGCGCCTGGGTGGCTTAGTCGGTTAAGCGTCCGACTTTCACTTAGGTCATGATCTCACGGTTCGTGGGTTCGAGCCCCGCGTCGGGCTCTGTGCTGACAGCCAGCTCAGAGCCTGGAGCCTATTTCAGAGTCTGTATCTCCCTCTCTCTGACCTTCCCCTGCTCACGCTGTCTCTCTCTCTCTCCTAGAAATAAATAAAAAAAATTAAAAAAAAAAAAAAAGATCTATACGTAGGAGTACTTGCTATTCAAAGAGTTTACCAGAGGGTTCATGGGTGGAAGGCTTTCTTGTATGATGAAATATTAACCTTATGCTGAAACCCGATTAGCACCTATCTATGTATACAGTAAGTATCCTACAAGGCAGGAAGTAAAAGAAAAAAAAAGTCCAAAATGAAGAATGGTTATCAAAATGGACTTTTTATAAATAATCAAAAGGAAGGAGGGTCACAAAATAAACCAACTAATTTTTGAGGATTTACATGTTGGAGGGACTGGGGTATATGAAAAATTAAAAAAACAAAACAGGGGCGCCTGGGTGGCTCAGTTGGTTAAGCGTCTGACTTCAGCTCAGGTCATGATCTCACCACTCCTGGATTTAAGTCCTGTGTCGGGCTCTGTGCTAACAGCTTAGAGCCTGGAGGCTGCTTGGGATCCTGTGTACCCTCTCTCGGTCCCTCCCCTGCTCGCGCTGTCTCCAAAATAAACAAACATTAAAAAAATTAAATAAAAAAACCCAACAGAACAAAAGAAATAAAACACCTCATTTACTACTATGAAGTAACTTAGCTACTGGTTGTGTGTCTAGTGTTCCTGAGTGTGACTCAAAGCTCCTTCAGTTTGGGCTCTAAATTGTGGATTCTGGGGGAAGGTGTGTCACTGCCTTCCCATGCCCTGAGCTACCCTAGGAAGAAGCAAGGAGCACTGAGAAACGGAGCTTTGAACTCTTCCCATTTCCCGGGTGGTCACCTCCCAACCTGGAAACTCTGTATCCGGGCAATGAGGGGTCTGTACATGGAGGCCTGTGGCTCCGCCCCCCCCCCCCCCCCCCGCCCCCGCAAGCTGCTGGTTTTGAGCAACTTGAGCTCTACGGAAAAGGTATACAAATAGTAGAATCACACTCACTGTTACTCTCTTGCTACATATATGCCTCTCTGAGCTCCTTGAGAATCCGTTGCTAACTCTCTATCCTACACCTGTATTGTAGTGTAGATTTCCTAAAAGTAAGAACACTCCCACATGGGAACAACAAGACTGTCACACTCAGGAAATCACACATGAGTGCAACACTATCACCTAATATACAGTCCATATCCTATTTCCCAGCTGTTCCCAATAATGTCTATGGCTACAGTTTCTCCACTCAGAGCCCGGTGAAGGATGGTGCGTTGCCTTTAGCTCTTGTGATTATGGTGTACGTGAAAGCCTTTGATTACCCCTGAGATGTTACATCGTTAAAGTTGTAGGGCACCCAAATTCTGGGATAGTTAATATGCTGCGTAAGCCACTCATATATCCTCCTGAAATGACCAAAACGAACATTTTTTTGAGAATGTATTGTGGATAACAGTATCAGGGTCAGAAACTGCTTTGTGTGTTTCCATCTGTTTTGCAAACATTATTTTCCTAAGTCAGACTTGATTAGAAATGCCTTTTACTCCAATAGTAAAATATTTAAACATTAAGAACAAATGTACCAAAGCGATCTGATGAGCGACATGGCAAAAATCTATGCGTGGCAGCGGTAACATCACTATAAAAGTTTTCTCTGAAATGGGTAAACATATTCTAGAATGTTGGCAGCAAGCTTTTCATGAATCCTTTCCTTCTAGACTAAAGTTCTTAGTGTAGAGTTGCCCCCCCAAGTGCCAATCACTGCTACTAAGAGAAGGGTATGAATAATGCTAAACAAGAGATGCTATGAGCTGTTCTGCAGGAGAATGCAGAACATGAGATGTTTCTTTTCTGCAGTTGGTTTATTTCACTTTGCAAATCTGTGGTTAGGCGGATGCAAATCCTGCTTTGGGTTCTGAACTCTGATCTAAGTGCCCTGCCCTCCCAGAAAGAAAAAAAAATGGGTTTGCTCAACCAAAGGTCTGAGCAGCAGAGAAGAGGCTGCAATCCTGGTGTCCTGTTTTGGAGGATTTCTGCACACCCCTCCACCTGCCTGTTTCCGCCTTGCGCCACAGAAGCTTGTCTGCAAGAGTTTTAAGTCCTCTGTCTCTCTCCTCACAGTCCTGGAATCCAACCATATGCACAACCCTGTGCTTGCTTTCCTCTGGGACGGCTGCTGGGGAGCAAGCGTGTGCGCGCTGGGGCTGGAGCGCGTGGCGGTCGTGCAAAAGCAGAACCAGAGTGGGGCGCCTGGGTGGCTTAGTCGGTTAAGCGTCCGACTTTCGCTTAGGTCATGATCTCTCGGTTCGTGGGTTCGAGCCCCGCGTCGGGCTCTGTGCTGACTGCCAGCTCAGAGCCTGGAGCCTATTTCGGAGTCTGTGTCTCCCTCTCTCTCTGATCCTCCCCTGCTCACGCTGTCTCTCTCTCTCTCTCCTAGAAATAAATAAAAATATTAAAAAAAAAAAAAAAAAAAAAGCAGAACCAGAGTCTTAAGAGTGTGCTGTGCACTGATCGGGGCACCTGAAGCTGGAAGCTGGGAACAGCTGATCCCATGGGCAGTCTACTTCTGCAGAAATCGCCAGTGGGTGTAGTAATCAGTAAGCGGTGACCAGCACGCATCCTGTGGCGCCCTCCTTGTCTCCCAAGTATTCCGATGCCCACCCTCTGCAAAGAAGTGTAGTGAGTGCTGTGGCTACAGAGTCAACGAGACAGGCCAAGTGCCCTCTGGCCTCCAAACAGGACGCTCCAGTGAAAGGAGGCAAAGCTAAGTTCTCATGCGGGGAGATACCTAACAGGCACAAACCATTTCAGCTCCCGGTGAGCGCTAACAAGAAAGTAAAGCATTGGATGGAGTACAGAGGGCGTGGGGATGGGGGCTGATCTTCGCCAGGGGGTCAACTCTGGTGGCAGCCCCTGCCCAGGCTTATTCTGCTCCCTCTCCTATGTGGGCTACTCCCAGTCACAGCCCAGGCCACCGGGCACTGGGCCTCAGCTCCCAGCCCCAATGGGACCAGAAGAGAAAGTAGGGAGCTGGTGATTATTTCATCATCGCAGGCCCAGTGTGACAGGCAGGCTCTTCAGGGTTTGCAGAATCAGGCAGAGGCTTGACTGAGCAAAATTCCTTACCCCCCCCCCCCCCACAGACTTTAAATCTTATTTAAAATATTTTAAGTGTAAAATATTGAGACACCTGGGTGGCTCTGTCAGTTAAATGTCTGACTTCGGCTCAGGTCATGATCTCATAGTTTGTGGGTTCGAGCCCCATGTCGGGCTCTGTGCTAACAGCTCAGAGCCCGGAGCTGCTTCGGATTCTGCGTCTCCTCTCTCTGCCCCTCCCCTGCTCCCTCTCCCTCTCTCAAAAATAAGCAAACATTAAAATAAATAAATAAATGTAAAATACTAATATCTAATACTTGCAGTATTCAAAAATAAAATATGTATTCATACATATAAATGTAATAACATTTTAAACTTTTAAACATTTAGATATTTTAAAAACTTCAAACTGTTTTAAATCTTATTTTCTCCAGTTCTGCTGCACAGGGCAGGGGACAGACAGGAGGAAGTATTCAAAAGATTCAATTTGCTGAATTTCATACTGAGCAAAAGCCTACAGCGTAAGTTGAAACGTGGCTTCAAAGTCACCGTCAGCTAAAGGACCGCAAGAAAAACCCAGCCAGGTGGTAACGGCTCCCAGTCCCTCAGCATATATCATTTCCACAACAGCTGTGCACACACTCAGTTTAAAGTGGTAGGAAAAAAGTAAAATCAATCAGAAATTCAATCTTGCATTCTCATATACTTTCTAATAGCCTAAGCCATTAAATTAATGAATGCTTAAGGTATTCAAGAAAATCCACTTCAAATCCTATAAATATCCCTACCTCTATTTATAAATGAAGGTGCTCTGAAAAGAAGCTTCCACAGAAATTGTCCTTAACAGCACGACACAACTCTATTTGTCTAATGAGGTATCATGAAGTCAGCTGTTTCACGAATTGTGTAAACTCTGAATGAGACATTAGAAGGGTGTAAAATCTCGAGATGATTTCTAGAAGTATGGCCGATTTCCAACGGCCCCTGAAATTAGGACAGGAATGATGCAGGTGACCGAAGTCACTGCTAATACTTCTATATTATTTATTCATTATTGAATGTAAGTCAAATTATTAAGGAGAACTGGTAAACCGTAGTAAGAATACCTCTCTTGAAAATGATCTCCATATCCTATGCTCCATCTGCCTCAGTAGAAGAAGACCGCTTATGGGGAGCACACTCAGGACTCCCCAGTCTGACATTCGCGCCCCCTTTGACTGGTGTAACAATACCCCGACGTCCTCGCCGCCCCTCAGCTGCCCCCTGCCTCAGAGAGCAGTGCCCTCTACCACAGTGGTTAAAGCCAAGGGGGTGTGAGGAGATATCTGGGAATGCAGACGGGAGAGTTTCTCCTAAAACCCGAGAAGATCCACACTTTCTTCCGGTGGGCAAAGGAGTGTGGGCTGGGAGGGGGGGGGGGCTGACAGGTGACACGGCCATTTTCAACCAAGAGGGTCCCCCCACTATGATTTCCAGGGCTATCACGTAGAGCCTAATGATGGAGGCAGTCCCGTCTTGGGTGCTATCGTGTGAGCCGCAGCAGCACCTTGACAGATCTGGACTTTTCCGTTATGTGACCACAATACTGCCTTTGTTGTGTGAACTGATTAGCGGAGAGTTTTCTTTGACTTGTAACATAAACTCGCTCAAGTGACACACACGGTAGGTAAGACATGGAGGAAGGTGTTAGCCACACGACAAGAAACGCGGGACCGCAGCAGGGAGCATGTGCGCACACGCGCGAGTCTGACGTAAGTGATTTTCCATGACTTCCAGGGAGAGAGCCGGAATGCCTGCACGCTGGCTCTGAGACTGTGACCACAGCCACCCGTTTCTGCTCGCTGACTGCATGTGGGGCTGTCCACATCGTGTCTCCAAGCTGAGACCCCTTGAGGTCCCTATCCCCTGGCGGTGGCCGTGTGAGGAAGGGAGAGGGTCTGGGAGCAGCAGTGGCCTTGAGAGGGGGTCTGGGGGAAGGCTGACAGCAGCTGGGATCAGGGTGAGGAAGCCCTGAAGGCAAAAAGGGAAATGAGGGTCAGGGCGCCTGGGGGCTCAGTCTGTTAAGTGGCCAACTTCGGCTCAGGTCATGATCTTGTGGTTCATGAGTTCGAGCCCCGTGTCGGGCTCTCTGTTGACAGCCCAGAGCCTGGAGCCTGCTTCAGGTTCTGTGTTTCCATCTCTCTCTGCCCCTCCCCTGCTCACACTCTCTCTTTGTCAAAAATAAATTAAGAAACAAAAAACATTAAAAAAATATTTTTAAAAACAAGGGAAGTGAGATGGCTGGTGTGGTTAAAGTCTGTCCACAGCCAACCTGAACTAACTGGATTTCTCCGTCTAGTCTTTGAAGGCAGAAATCACAAATCAGATGAGTTTTAAAACTGCTGTACAGACCTATGTCACACAAGAGTTCGAAACTAGTCGTAACTGTGTATTAAACATCTACCCTTAGAATAGAATTCTGTGATATTTAGCTAGTCTTTATTTTAAAGTACATATTGTTTCACGTTTATTTATTTTTGAGAGACAGAGAGAGACAGAGCACAAATGGGGGAGGGGCAGAGAGAGAGAGGGAGACACAGAATGTGAAGCAGGCTCCAGGCTCTGAGCTGTTAGGACAGAGCCCGACGAGGGGCTCAAACTCACAAACTAGGAGATTATGACCTAAGCCGAAGTTGGATGCTTAACAGCTAGTCTTTATTTTAAAAAAAAAACTGAACTGATCATCTGAACAAACTTTCAGACCTTGGGTTCCCTTTTTTGGTAAGGGGGCTTCCGGAACACAGCTCGGGGGCACGGTCTTCATCTAAGGGCCTTCCCAGCCCCCCTATTTACCGTGTGTTATGGCCTGAGTGCTGTCTAGCTTGCCGCCACTTCTCCTAAAAACTTAGGAATAGATCGGACTGGGAGAGAGGCCAGCGCCGGACGGGAACAATCAATAGCTCTGCATAGTTTTCTCTCCGATGTAAAGAAAAGGGAAGTGACACCCCACGCAAGTGACTTGCTGGGGTGCCAATTTCACAGTCGGACTTGAGAAATAAGCACTTCCTGTGAAGTCAGACGGCCAGGCACACAGGTGACAGACAACCCACCTTGCCTGCGCGCGCCATTCCCATCTCGCGCCCCTCCCCGCCCCCAGCAGGACCGGGTTGCCCCCCACGGGCGCCGGGGCACACTGACCTGGAGTGGGACGAGATCTCACTGAGGTCGCCCATGCTGCCATCGGCCGCGCCACCAGCCGAGATGGCCGGTGCGTAGCCGTGCACGGCGTACATCTTGGCCTGCTCACCGTCCGGCCCCGGGATGTCGGCCGCGTCGGCCCACTGCTCAGCGCGGCTGTGGATCACGGACCTGCTGCCCGCCAGGTGCACGGGGCCCAGGACGGTGGCGGGTGCGCACGGGGCCGTGTCGATGCCGCTGTCCGTGGAGGCCCCTTTAATGTAGGTCAGCCCCAGCAGCTCCGGGTCCATCAGGTCTCCAGACCCAAAGTGCTTATCGTCACTGTTGCTGGACGTGTTGCTCGAGAGGGTGTTGCTGCTGGAGTGGCTGGAGCAACTCTTGTCTCCGATCTTGGGAAGGAAGGGAAACGGAAAGGCTTCAAGCAGAGTCTGGACTCGGATTCTTTAGGAGGTTAGTCTCACCCAGACTCACAGCTACCGACCAGACGCCCGCCTCCGACCCTTCCCACTCACTCTTCAATGTGAGGCAACGACAGAGCTCACTGGATCGTTTTTCTAAAATTTTTTAAAAGAGAGAGTGTGTAAACGGTGGGGGAGGGGCAGAGAGGGAGACACAGAACCCAAAACAGGCTCCAGGCTGTCAGCTCAGAGCCCGACACGGGGCTTGAACTCATAGACTGCAAGATCATGATCTGAGCTGAAGTCACATGCTTAACTGACTGAGACACCTGGGTGCCCCTAGATAGTTTTTTTTTTCTTTTTTACCTTTTTTTAGAATTCACTTTTATTTATTTATTTATTTTTTAATGTTTTATTTATTTTTAGGGGGGAGAGAGAGAGAGACAGTGTGAGCAGGGGAGGGTCAGAGAGAGAGGGAGTCACAGACTTTGAAACAGGCTCCAGTTTCTGAGCTGGCAGTCAGCACAGAGCCTGATGCGGGGCTCGAACCCACGAACCGCGAGATCATGACCTAAGCGAAAGTCGGACGCTTAACCAACTAAGCCACCCAGGCGCCCCTAGAATTCACTTTTTAAAATGCTCCTGATTTTATGCCAAAGTCCCAGACTCATAATTCTGCTCGTTACTCATTTTAAGCTAAACAGGAATCTCTTCAAGCCTTTGTCCAATTCTTTGTGCGTGAAGCATGCCGGTGTTGCCACAAGGAAGACACAAGGCAAAGAGACCAATAAATGTCTCCAACTAAGGGGCTCATATAGACACAGCTCCTCTTCAGAGCCTGGGAAAACTGAGAAGACCTGAAGCAGCAGCCGAGGGCTGGGACCATGAGCATGAATCATGCCCTGGTCTGTCACACGGTGGTTTGGCCCGGTCTCCCTCCTGCCATCCGTCAGATCCTTAAGTACACACCCCCCACCCCTGCCCGACCTTTTTAGCACACAAGGACATTCCCACGCCTATGCCTAGCCCTGTCTTCCTAAAGGCGCCTGAAACCACCGTTAGGGGGGTGTCAAGGTGGAATTCAAAGGCTATGGTGAGGCTGACTCCAGGGGAGGCCCTGAGAGAGCTAAGGGAAGGAATTTCCAAGGATTTCCAAGAGACCAGTGAAGTAGACGACTGGCTTCTGAGAGTCCCCAGATTCTCACATGATGTGTGCGGAGGTGCAGGAGGTGCAGCCACGTGAGAGGGGCTTTACGGATGGAGGACTTACGTGGGAAAGCTTGTTGGGGGAGTCTTTGCAGCTTCCATCTTTCTGCAGGGCTCTTTCCTTATAGGAACTCAGGACTTTGGATGGTGGGCCGTGCCATTTGGTTTCTGTCGCACAGGGAGAGAAGAGCAGAGTCTCTGATTTCCAGTGTTAACGAGAACGCAGAGCAACACAGAAGCCGAACAAAAAGGCTTGGAGACAAGGAGCAGGATGGTGGTTCTAGACCCTTCTGCTCTCACCAATGGATACACCCTGAGGGTAGGCAGAGCCACCGCCAGAAGGTCAAAGTTCCGTTGCCGTAGGTACCACATGCCCAACCACCCCTGCGGCGTGGGAGACCCAAGTGGGCTGGACGAAGGAACGAGTAAACAAGTGACAGGAGGCACAGAGGGGCATGGAGGGGGGGCCGTGTCCCAGCCGGGTTTCTCATTACCCAGGTGCCTGCTTCCTTCCAGCGTCTCCTCACGCTCCCTGGCTCCTTCACACTCCAAAGGGCCCACGCCCTGGTGCTCGAGCAGCAGAGGGGACTGGCATCTGCAAAACCACAGAGCTGAGTGGCCCGCCGGCCGGGCATCCACCGCTGCCCCGGGACGGGCTTTGGGGGAGCCCTCCCCAAAAGCCGCATGCTGGCCCTGCCCCGCCAGCGGAGCCACAAGCAGCTGGAATCGGGGACTCTATGCTTTCACCGCTGGCTCAACAGAGGCGCCCGGGTGCCAGCCGTTTACAGATGTGAAAGGGGTGCCGATGCCAAGAGGCGGGAAGGCGGTCCGGGGTCAGAAAGCCTGTCCCCTAGCAGCCCAGGAGGAGCTCACGGCTTCCATTTCGATTCGTTCTGCTGTCTCTCGTGCTGAGAACAGGTGGCCCTGACCTTCTCCTCTCGCTGTTTTTAAGGAAAAGAAAGTAAGACCGTTCGCCTCCAGACTACATCCCAGTGGACTCCGTGGTATGAAAGCGCCAAAGACGGCAATGTAATTCTACGAAAGAAATAAACGAAGGGAAACTTCTTCATGCTACCGTATCTGGTTACAGATGCTGGTTTGCAGAAGAAGCCAGAAATGGTATTTCCACTGATTAATAACAAAACCCACAGAAAGCAGCTCCTCTCTGCCTTTCAATTGCAAAAAAGTCTTTATGTTCTTTTAAGAACTCCGTCTATTACTAAGGTAGGCAACACTTATAACGTACTGCAAACACCGACGTCTAAGCCTAAACCAGGGGGTCCAGGGAGGGACACTTCCCTCTGCACCTGCAAGAGCAGTAACGAAGCTGCCGAAGCTGCCGTCCCCCCAGCGAGTCCCTTCTCTGCCCTGGCTCTTCTCTCCTCTCCACACTCAGCAGTACATGCAGAAGATGCTGCAGTAGCGCCACCCTCACCCCCTTCGTCCCTGGATTTGCTGGAAGTTTCTCTTGAGTTTCTCTGTCAGTTCAGCATCTGCAGTCCCCAGGTGTCTTGAGGCTCCACCTGACCTGCTGGCTCCTGGACGCCACACTCATACACACATGCTACAGGGGACGGTCCCCAGCTGCATGTGTGAGCAGCCCCCC
Organism: Hyaena hyaena; assembly: GCF_003009895.1. Classification (NCBI taxonomy): domain Eukaryota; kingdom Metazoa; phylum Chordata; class Mammalia; order Carnivora; family Hyaenidae; genus Hyaena; species Hyaena hyaena. The sequence goes on along the minus strand of NW_024080951.1, from coordinate 1,802,212 downwards.
AACCCCCCACTGTTCTCAAACAGGAGGCAGGAGAAGACAGTCATGTGCTCCACCTGCCTTCTCTGATGGGGGGCTGTGCCTCAGAGAAAAAGCACTTCCAAGAGAGGCTGTGAATTTGCTCCTCGTCAGCAATTTAAGTGAGGGGAAAACTCCCGACGGCCACTGCCTCTGGAGTCCCCAAACCCTTCATTTGCAGAAAGACTTTCCTTATGAAGGTGAAAAAACAGACAGGCTCAGAATATGGACAAATGAGCTCTGCATACAGACACGATGAGCTTTCTGGCCTGGATGAGGGACTTCTGAGAAGCCTGCCTGGCATTTTTATCCTCTCCCCCGCCCGCCCCCCCGCCGCCCAGTGGCCTCATATATAGTGGGCACACAGTAAAGGCTTCAGGGAGTCACAGACCGGGTCCTGCCCAGGGGCCAGCAATGAGGTAAGACTGAGCAGTACCCGTCATACGCCGTCTGTGGTCTCCAGGGTCCACTGCCGCCAGGCCCGGGGTCGCTGGAGGAAGACTGGTTGCTGGGCGAACTTCTGAAATACGAACTGGAATTATTAACGGGGCACCGCGGGGCCTGTAGAGTGGCCAACCTGGTGACCCGGCCCAGTCGGCTTTACAAATAAACTCATTTTACAACGATGAAGGAAGAAATCCGCATTGCAGCGTGAAACAGGATAAAGCACAAACACATACTCCAAGAGCTGGCGGGGTCAGAGGCATCAGGTGGCCATTTATTACAGGACGGAGTCGTGGCAGGAATAAGCCTTCACCATCTGACAACTTAAAGTGCAGGTAATGATTCCAGCGAAATATGGAGGGGCAGCAAACAAACCCCACGAACACAGAATTATGAAAACATTACCTACCACAACTTGTTTTATAAGACTTAATGCCAGGCACGTTCTGGTCCTATATTTGAAACAGATGTGGAGGGAAAGCCCTAAGTTGTCAAAGCCTTTTATTTTCATACATCTGTTGAATGCAATCCTATTTACTTCAGATACACAAAGATAAGTACTACCCATGAGAACTCACTTGATAAAGATGTGCTTGATGGGTTTCCGTTTTGCTGCTAGAATGCTCCAGGTTTTTTCCCTATAATTTACTAAATTCTGCATTAATAAGGGAGGCTCTGCAGACCCCTTCCTTTCCACATGCTGCCCTTTAACCTGGGCTACCTATGTGCTCTTCTTTGAAAAGGGGGAGTTTATAAACTCCACAGACATCCGAGTGAGGAGACCCAGAGCCAAGATAATTTAATGCTAAGTTAAAGGAACATCGTTCCTGCATTCAATCTTATATAAAGAATAAACTGGAGAAAGACCTCATGTTTTAATCTTACTAATTATCATTAATACTTACATAGGCTTACTACGTGCCAGGAAGGGTTCTAAGCATTTTGCAAATATTGACTGATTCAATCTTCATAATGCCCTGACAAGGTCCTCTATTATTACTAAGTTTATTTTTCAGATGAGGAAATCGGGCAGGGGAGGGTGTGAGGAACAGGCTGAGGTGGACATGACGTCATTAGCTGGGTTCCGCGTTTTTTGCCTCCAACGCTCTGTTAGATATCAGAGCCCAACACGCTGCTCCTCTCCGTGGCCCATAAGTTACGAGAAAATGAAAACTAAAGCAGGAGAAATTAACTGCTCTAACAACAGAAAGACAAATTTACCTCTTTGTTCGTTTAAGCCTACCTAATGCGTGTGATGCACCTAAGAATTCTCACCAGCTTCTAAGGCCACAGTATTGAACCTTTAAACACTTGCGTTCTGTCATCGAAAAATTTACTTCACATTTAACTCAATTTGCTTAAAATAAGAGGAACGAGTGAAGACGTGCTACTGACCTCGGGACCTCTTAAAATACCAGACACATCCGGAAGATGGGATTTAGTCGCTGATTTTGCAGTTTTATTTATACTTAAAACTGCTTGCACTCATCTAGAGGTTCGTGGAGAATACTTTCTCGGGTATCTTGCCCCGGATGGTGTAGGGGGCAAGGTGAGAGGAGGACCAGGACCGAGAGAGGAGATCGCAGAACCGGTGGGTGCATCTGGGGCAGGACCATCGCGTCATCGATCGGCACCGCTCTGGGCAAGGGGTGGGGACAGATCGTAGGCACCACCGCATCCAGGGCCTGCCAGCTTGCTCAGAACGAGCCAAATCAGAAGCGATCAAGCCAAAGAAAAAGTCCCTCCCTGGAATGTCAAGTTCTAGCCCAGAGTTTGAGGATGGCTGTCCCTGGGGCAAGGGTCCCTGCGTTACCTCGTGCCATCCGGCAGCTTCCGGTCGAAGGAGGTGCTCCGAGGAATGGCAGCCTGCGCCTGCTGTAGCAGCTGCTGGCACTGCAGGCGGTCGGGCGTGCCGGGGACCGGGGAGGCCCTGGACAGGGGCTGCAGGGCGGGCGTGGGCACGCGGTGCCACGTGGTGTTCCTCCGGAAGGGAGTTTTATACTCGCAGGGGGTGCCTTCACTGTCGAGTTTATACTCCACCATGGGGATCCGGCAGAGCTCCGAACACCCTCTGTGGGGCCAAGAAGAGCGGGTAAGTAGGGAGGGAGGCTCAGCCCGGAACTGGCGGCTCACAGAGGAGGAAGGAGAGCTATGCCCTCAGGAGCATCCCTGGCTTCTGGCGCCTGTATCAATGCTCCAGTATGAACCAGTAGGATCCAGTAGCACACCAGTGGCTCGGGTTAATCGGCAGATATTGCATTAGGCATTTCATGCATATATCCTGTCTCTCTACGTCATTCACAAACTTGTCAGGCTCGAATCTATCATTAATCAATTTGCACGTGTGGCATCATGCACAGTGAACACAGGCAATAAATACACTTTCACAGGCAAAAAATGCCTTGTATACAATCTGAACAGATTCAAGAGAAGCACAGTTATAGGACCAGGAATTAGTTGCAGGTCACTTTTCTATGGAGTCTGAGAATGGTGAAAAGCAAAATTGGTCGATGCTGTCACGGTCAAGGGGTAGCCCGTGTGCCCGTCCTGTCACCGCGTGGCTCCTAATACCACAGTCGCTGTCTTCCACTAGCGTGCCAGCTCCCAGAATGTCATCCCCTGGAATGCCCTCCCGTGTGCTCAAATGACCGTTCAGGACCTGTCAGCCTCGACATACGATTTAAGCGAGGCATCCCTCAAGTTTTTTGCTAATTATACAGCGCACACAGTACTATTAACTTGACCGAAGTTGGCCCGTCAAACCAACTGGTGCAGTTCGGCAAGGACACAGGAAGCCTGGGTGGGTGCCTCTCCCCAGACATTCCAGGCTCAATATAAAAACTTGCTACTATTCGCCCTCTGAGAAATCTATCAGGGTAACGTGTGTTTCTTTAAAAACAGGAGACCTCCATTCTCAGGATGGGAGAGGAACGTTCTAGCGCCTTGTCTAAATCATAATGCAAGAACAAAGAGAGCAGGAAATAGAAACAAACGTGCCCATCTACAATCGCTGAGACAACTAAAACTCTAAAATCCAGCCATCAAAGATGAAGGGCCAATGGAACAGCGCTCATGGTTTCACGGAGCAGAGGAAGGCAAAACCCAAGGGTGTGCAGGGGGAGACAAGGAGAGACGAGACCATTCCCCTCCCACAGCCCCGAACAGGTGCAGGGACAGAGAGCATCAGGCATCCCAGGAGGCAAGAGTGAGAGAGAACGTGTAAGAGGTGGAGGTTATTTAGGAGACTAAACAGAAAAGTTTGACACTAGGCGGCTCCAGGTCCCTTCAGGCAATTACCACACCCTGCAGGAGCAATGGTGGAGGGAAGGGCCCCTGAGGGATCCAGACACCAAGGAAAGTATGGAGGAAAACAAAAGGTTAAGTGAAAACCTCACTGGAAAATGAGACCCACAGTCATTTCTTCTTCCTCCAAACCCAGCTTCAGAATGCTGATCACCCCAATGTAAGCCACCCAATCACCCTGTGTGAGGCTCACTGACCAACCATATCCTTTGTGAAGGAGGAACTTCTGAAATATAAAAACATGACAGCTAAAATTCAGAATGAAATCTGGCCATTTGTAGCAACACGGATGGAACCTGAGGGTGTTATGCTGAGCGAAATAAATCAGGCAGAGAAGGAAAGATATCATATATTTCGACGTATAGGAGGATTAGGAGGAACTTAACAGAGGACCATGGCGGAGGAGAAGGGGAAAAATAGTTGGGGAGAGGGAGAGAGGCAAACCGTGAGAGAATCTTGAATGTTGAGAACAAACTGAGGGCTGATAGGGGTAGGGGAGAGGGGAAGGGGGGTGATGGGCATGGAGGAGGGCACTTGTGGGGATGAGCACTGGGTGTTACACAGAAACCAACTTGACAATAAACTATTTAAAAAAAAAATCCAAAAAACAAAATAATAAAGTCCACGAAGACATGTGTAAGGGAAACTGAGGCGACCTCCCAAAATGTTACCAGAAAGCAAGCATATGAAAATTAAAGGTCAATCCAAAAAGTCTAACATCTACCTCACAGAGGTGCCAGAAAGAGAAAAGAGAGAGGTGGGGAGGAAATGATTAAGAAACAATACAGGAAAATCTCCAGAACTAAAAGATACATAAAACCAGATGAAAAGGTCCACAGAGTGCTCAGTGTGGGGAGTGAAGAAAGGTCTACATCAAGAGACGTGCACATACGTGTGCGGGATGGGAAGAAACCTTTGGAGGCGATGGATAGGTTTATGGTGTTGATTGTGATGATAGTTGCACGGGTGTCTACTCATCTCCAGACTCCCTAAGCTGTATGCGTTAGACGTGTACAGCTTGGTTATGTCAATCATACCTTGATAATCGTTTTCTTTCCAGACATCCTTATTCAACTCAAACTCAAACTCTTGGGTTACAGAGGAGATCCTGAATTTCTGGGGTGGGGGGCAGGAGGTAGGAGAGGGGGGCCGGCCTCACACAGAGGGCTGGGGACAGAATGGCTTTATTCTTCTCCACAGCACTCCTGGATGAAAGTTACTGCTCACCTGTCAAGTCAATAGTACTTAGAGCCTGGGAGGAAGAACCAGGTAGGGATCAAAACCAGTGGCCTGCTTTTTGGCTTGGAAAACCACATGGACACTGATGCTACCCTTTGAGGAGAGAAGTAGACTGAACAAGCCATCGGAAAGAGACACTTACACCTGTTTCATTAAACTTCACATCATATTTCATCCAAACTCTCCTTCTCCCAAAGCAAAATTCATCTCTTACCTGAGCAAGTTTATACTACTCTGGTTTTACTGAATGTGTTAGTTAAATTACTGCTCGAGTACAGTAAGTCCAGATTTACACTGGATTGCGGTGCTATTACTATTCTTTTATAAAATGGCAAGGCTCTGCAATTTTTACTCATGGATTTGCTCTTTCCAAGTGTTTGTCTACTTCACCAGAGGACATATCCCCTTGATTAGTGATTCACCCGTACGACCAACAACCTAATTAGAAATCATAAAGGTGGGATGTTACGGTCATATCAGAACCTCAAGAAAACCTACTCTTGTCTCTGGTCCTATCTGGTGCTCTAAGCAAGTCATTTGATATTCAGGTGTCTCAAGTGCTGCAGTTGTGAACACCAAGAGGAAGGAGACCTGCCCAAGTTAAAGGTCCTGGAGTTATATCGAAAATGAAAGGCACATGAACCTTGAGTCTTGTGGACCAGAGGGCAATGTGTCTTTCCAGCGTCTAAGTTTACTGGGCTGGCTTCAAAGGAAAAAGAAGCAAAAAGAAGACAGATGGCTGAGGAGTGTGGAATATTTAATTCACACTCAGAGATTGCAGTCTTTAATGAGACATTGTAATTTCTCTTGAACCTTCGAGCGAAAACATTACACAAATGCATAATCGTGGCTAATATTTTAGACAGTGCTGACCCAAGCGCGTGCAAACGCATGAGGTTGAGGGGGGATTCGAGGTGGAGTTATTTCATTTCCAACCTCTTGCATGATATCATATGCAAATGGCCTTTTTGATGCTAAAAACTGGTATACTTTTGCCCTAATACAAACAGGTATTTAAAAAAACAGCTTTAGTTGAAAATCAAAATGAATTTTGTTAGTACGCGACACTTTTATTAACAACTGCTTTTACACACCCTAGGTTTCTGCTTTGTTCGCTTCTGGGACTAAGGTATCAAATAAATGCCACTAATTTCTCCATATTATCAGACCTAGTCAAGCACAGTTCAGCTCTCTCTATAAAAGCAGTGTCTGGAGGGATATGTATAGAAAATTCAACCAAGGTTTAGGGAGGTGGGAAGAGATCTCAAGTAAGAATTGCCTACTGGCTTACATCAGAGGTCCTGCTGCAGCGGTGAGTACGGGCACGCCATCCACATCTGCACCTGTCCCTGCACGCGCTCCTTTTGTGTCCATGGTGAGATAGTGCGGGACACCAGGCGCGAGGTCCCCACTCCTCTGGAGCATCAAGCCTGGTGCTGTGTGAAGGGGCATGCAGCACGTATTTCTAACCACTAAGTAAAGACCCACTGAACCCCAAAGTGACCAAATGCAAAAAGACCCCGCACAAAAAGGCATTCCCCAGAAAGTGAGCTGTTAGTCTTGTGCGTAACTGAAACATTTTTGTTTGTTTGTTTAGCTTTCCTGCATTAGGGTACAAATTCAGACCTCACCGATAAATGCCCTTGGCTCGCTTTTGACACGCACCAAATCAAGTCCATGGATGTGAAGTGTATTTCTAGCTCCTGGCACACTTTTCACAGTCTGCTTGTGAACGAGGAGACACTCGAAGATGTTAGAGAAGGAAGGCTGTGAGATCACTTACATGGAAGCGTATCGATTTCCTCACTGTTCAAATACAAATGTTCATGTCACCTGCTTCTGCCTCTGATTAACATGCTGGGTAAAGATCAATACATGCTCCATGTCAGGGTCAAAAATAAATACAAATTTTAACATTGCTTGTCTAGCCAGTAACTTTTCTGGTCCTAATCTCGCTCTGTAGTACATCCCGGAAGGCAAAACATTCTTTGGACCAAAATAGTCATAAAAACTGTGCTCGCTGAAAACGCTATACTACAAAACCGTAGTTTTTTGTAATTCCACTTGCTGGAGCCCTCGGAGGATCCTACATTTAACTGCTTTCCTCTGAAGAATGCTATTCCTTGTCCTTCTGAACTTGGCATGGTGGTGACTTCCTGGGATGGCTAATTTCAGGGCAAGGGATGCTCACTGACTTCCTTGCATCCGCGCCCATCAGCACTCTCCCTGCTTCCTGATGCCTGGAGTGGTTTCCTACCAGCGGGATTCTGGGTCAACAGCCACTATTGCTTCCCAGCCTCTGGGCGTGGCCAGCAAAGAGGTGGTGCCCATCGGGGTCACCTGCACTGCCAGCCACTGCCTTTATGCACCCCTAACTTCAGACATACCCTGCAAGGCCCCCAAGCAAGCATCCACCCACATAGACTGACTCGTTTCAAATGACACCCCCAGTTTCCTGGAAGAACGCTCCCTTGGTCATCAGTCATTGGAGCAGAATCAGTGCTGGGCAGGCTGAGGCCTCAGTTCTGAAGGATCGTTTCCACCTTCGAGCCTTACTCTTAAGGCCATCTCGGATGGCTCCGGCCAGCCCCGCCATGGCAGTCTTTTGTCTCCACCTGTTCCCACCAGGAACCCTCTCACTGAATCACACTGTTCTCCATTAACCACACAGTTTGGGGTCTCAGCTCAAAACCTAAAGCTGTCAATGTGTGGCTTAGAAACAGCACAGTCCCTTTGGACCCCGTGTTCAATTATAGGAGGTATGGAAGATTTCTGAAGTGCTGGCTTCGCAAGAAAGAAGTTAGTTACAAATAGATACATTAGTTTTTCCTTCTACAAAAGAGAAAAGGCTAATATTAAGCAGCAAAAGGCATATACATGGTCATGAAGGTTCTTTCTAGATAACGTACAGATTTATAGAACTCTGGAATTGTAAAGCGTATATAACAATCAGAATTGGAGAAAACTGTAGAGCTGCGGAATTCCTTTGGGGTACATACATTCACTTAGAGAACTATACATCATGATCCTGTCCCTTGATTCTTTCCATCTTATATGCAAGTCAGCCACGTGAAGTTTATGCTGCTAAAACTAAGAAGGGGAATAGTTCTAGGGGATGATAAACAGGGAGACTACTTCTGAAGAGTAGCAAAATGAGACTGAACGCCCAGAACACTGAGAAGACTTAAAGAAACAAGTTATAGTCCTAAAAAAAAAAAAAAAATTTGGGGGGGGGGCGGCTGGATAAGTTAGTGGGACCTGCACAAGGTAAACCATGGACCTCGCAGCCACGGCTTAATCACATAATTGTAACTTGCATTTACTGTGCTCTGAGGCTGCCTTTTGGTTTTATTTTTCTTGGCTGCATCACAGAGAACCTTTAACTGAACCCAATAATCTACCAGAAAGCCTTACAACATACTGCAATGTACCCTTGACTTCCAACCCACAGCTTGAGTGTCTACACACTCCACAGCATTTCAATCTCACAAAAATGACTGAGATAGTACAAAGGAAATCTCCCATCTTTAGAAGAAGGCTCACACAGGTTGGAAAACGGATACAACCAATCAGGGACAGGTTCACATGGGAACCTGGACTCCTAGCTCAGTGCTCCTTCCCAAGTGCTTGGCCATCCCCTTGAAAAAACTATCTAAGAATAGAAATGTGGGCCTTATCATGTTACGGTTTCCACGAGGAGCCAAGAGAATCTTTGGGAACAAAGGCAGATGGATCCCCTCAAATGAACTACCTGCTTCTTTTATATTATGCACTTTGTAAAAGAACCTTTTTATAGCCCTAGGGATTGAAGTAATCACTGATATTTTAATCATTTTAATGCCTGTTATGCTAATAGCCTGCTAATAGCTAAAAGACTCTCTCCAAATCATCCAACAAGGTGACAGGGGTAATTGATGCTCATTCACTTGAATCACAAACTCTTTCTTTCTGTTGCATAAAAAAATCAGAAGCTTCCAACAGGGAGATAACCACAAAGCCTACCTTACTGTAAAGGTTAGGGCTGTGTCATATATGAAATAGATACGACATGAAATATTAATTCACTTTTCTACATATTTCCTTAATTTATAGATGGAAAGACATCTAGACTGCACCTAGAAAAAGACTCATCTGGACCAGAAACCCACTTGGCCAAGCCCTTTGAATAAAGGTCTTGAATTGAAAAGGTGTGTGTCATAGGCTATAGGAAAGGAGCCTACCGGGTACTAAATAATTCATTGGCTTCTGCTCCACTCTTTCCTCACCTGCTGTACACCCAGCACCCTGCTCAACTCAAAACACAGGCTCAGAAAGTTCTTCAGGAAGCCAACCTCCTTCTTATTTTTCTCTTAGCCCGACACCGGGAATAGCGTTTTACTGCATCACATACTTGAAAGTGAAACGCAGAAGATTCTCAATAGCTCTTTGATGCCTGGTGTTTGATGAATGTATTTCCGTGAGAGACAATATACTCACTGGGTGCCCAGGGCTGCAGCGTGGTGCCTGCTTTTCACACATGTGCCTGTTATTTGCCTAACGCAATGCTCATGCTCATGGTCACCCTCTGCGCTCCTCTTACAATGTCAGTGACGTTCCAAGATCTCAAACTGCTAAGACAACAGGAGCGCTGAAGTGTCAGTCATTGGCTGGAGAGGGTGAGAGCGTTTTCCGCACTGAGTTACAGAGCATTGAGTAACGCACTATTGCTGGAGTTTGAGAATCTGTTTTTAGGCAGCAGGAACATGAATTAGAAGTACTGTATTTTATTTTATGGTTTTCTTAAACTTTTAAATGTTTTTATTTATTTTTGCTATATAAGGAGAGAGAGAGCATGAGCGGGTGAGGGGCAGAAAAAGGGAGACACAGAATCTGAAGCAGGCTCCAGGCTCTGAGCTGTCAGCAGAGGCGGGGCTCAGACTCGTGAACCGTGAGATCATAACCTGAGCCAAAGTCAGATGCTTAACCAAGTGAGCCACCCAGGCGCCCCAGGAAGTACTGTATTTTAGAATGCCAAGTAGATGAAAAGAGTCCAGGGAAGGAAATATGAGGACTGTCCCAGCCATTGGAATAGCCTCAGTGTCCGGCAAAGTTTGTGGCATAAACCAGTTAAGAGTGAAAGAGAGAATGACTGAGTAAACACACAAGGCCACGCAGCTTTTGTTCCTTCTGTAAATGCAACGTTCTTACTTCAGACAGGGGGAGAAGACGCTGAACTTTGCACTGTGGGGAGGGGGTGAGAGGACGCAGAACCTGTTCCCAGCTCACACTAACACTCCTTTCAAATGTAACGGATTTTTCTTTTCCAGACAAATCGGTTGGAAACCAAATGGCCCAGATTTGAACTCACCGCCTACTTCACATATACAGACCTCCCTCCAAAATGTTAACCTGACAAAACTGAGTTTCCTTTCCTCTTCCTACTTCCCAGTCTTCCTGTGTGTACGTTGGGGAGTTGAATGGTTGGCACCAAGCGGTAAAGCTTCAATTTACAGGATGAGCTTAAATTAAAGTACAATCAATTTATAAAAATGAGCATAAAGTTTCAAGAGAATGACGAGAGAATAGGGGTTGAGATTCAGGGTGACGTGAGATCATTTCCACTGTTTTGCATCATATAATCTGTCTGGGATGGGATGTCAACAAAGTACGAGAAATCCCACCGAAACAGATGCGCCACAGCAAGGCATTTAGGGGACATATTTACTGTATCACTGGCCTTGTGTAACAACTCGTGCAAAATTCTGATGAGTCTGACTTCCTCTATATCCGCCTTTCACACTGACGTGCTTGCCTTAAAACAACAGTGATAGAGTGTCCGTTACCTTTCAAGGCTTAGGGGCCGGGGCAATGGGATCCCCTGCCAAACCAGGGAGAGATTCATGACGTGTCTTCGGCAAGTCTTCACCTTTGGGCAATGCCCTCGCTCCCTTGTTAAGCCTCATTTCCATCTGAAGAGTGCTATTTCCGAAATGCTTCTTGCCACTCACTCTCCCACCTGTATGCATTCTCTCCCGGAGCACGACACCCCTTAACAAGCATTCCCAAAGGGGTCCACCCCGCTCAGTGTGTCAGGAACGCCACAAGGAACAGGGAAAAATGGCTCCGTCTGCCTTCCCAGCCGAGGGACAGCTGGGATTCCCACCCCCACCTTAGGCTGGGGAACGGGGCTTCAAAGTGTGCGGTTGGCTTTTGAGAAATACGTTCCTGACTAAAGACTTCATTTAATCCAGCAGCTTCTGAGTCATAAGCAAACGCCTTCTGACCTGTGAACAACCAGAAGTGAATCCATCAGGGGATAGGCCTGTCCTGCTGCTGCTGCTGCTGGAAACAGACAGCCTGGAGGTGAATTGTCTCCCCCCCCACCCCCACATTTAGAGCCAACAGGACAAAAATCCAGCTGATAAACGGCAAAAATGAATTGGAACATTTTTCAGTCTATCATTTGTGATGCTTATGAAGAGCGAAATATCTTGCCATTCATTGATTTGGCTATTTTTATTGTCCTATGGCTCTTATGTTAAAGATGCACAAGCGCGCGTGTGCGCGCGCGCACACACACACACACACACACACACACATTTACATGAACGTCTCTTTGTAGCCCCCTCCCTAACAAGACCTCAGGACACTGTGTGGAAAAGACGGTGGTAAGTGTCCATGCCACCAATCACATGTCTAGTTTTAGCTTGACGCAGATCTTTGTAGATTTTGTTAAGGAGGCACAGCAGTGAGCGAGGTTTCATTTAAAAGCTGTAGTTTAATTTTTTAAATAAGTCAAAACGCTACCCATTTCCCCTTTTAAAGTCCCCCCCACCCCCCACCACTATTCCTTTAAAACAATCTAGTAACACAGAGGCTAAAGAAAAAAGTCTAGTAACGCAGAGGCTAAGCTTGCTAGATCATGGACGAAATTTAAAATGATGTTTCGCACTTGCACTGTGGTCTGAGGCAAAGGACTTTTACTGCAGGGATTACTCCTTAGGACACAGAGCTGCCTGAAAACAGCAAAGTGGCTTTATTAGGGTGCCCAGACAGTCCCCAGCGGGATGCAAACCCCAAAGTGACAAAAATCTGGATTTAAAACTTTACAGATTCAAATGCCCGCAACATTGGAAGACTGAACTGCAGGGATTTTAAATGATACACGCGAGGCTTTAAACCTTCATGACTTGCAGAAACGGGGGTGAGGGACAAGCAGAGTGTCACTACCAGGCACACAGCTAATTCTGTTCCTGGCAAAGGTAAAAATGCAGAAGACAGTTATTCCAGGTTAATCGGAAGAGAAATCTGTATCTTCAGGGAATGACATTAATGAGACGGAGGAAACAAAGGCAAAAATCTCTAAATATCTTGAATAGCTTCAATAAGAGCATTTGCATTTAAAACAAAGAAAGAATTCATTACGTGCAGACCAAGGCAGAGATAACTCCTCGTCCTTGGATAGAAAAGTAACAGCCAGAACTTTTAAATGGTATGTTTTTGGTTGTTTGTTTGAGCTGAAGAAAACAATTCATTATTTGCTAGGAAATTCTATTCTTCCAAGTCATATGTTCTAAATAGCAAACATGATAATTTTAACATCTTTATTAACTAGATCTCTTGAAAGCCTAAAGGATATCTTACTGAAAAACAGTAGGCTAGAATTATAAATAGGTGAGAAATTTTGTTTTTTACCTTAAAGGGAAAAAACGTGGTAACCCTTTTGTCTCATTCCATAGTAATAATCAACCTCTATGAGTCTCACCAGATTTATAAATCTGTATTTCCATCCAAGGAAGAAAGACTTCTTACCATATGGGAAAATTTCTGGTAAACTTGCTTAAGGTTTATTTTAAAACCCTTCACATACACAATACAGTGGCTTCAAAGGTCTAAAGGATTTGCCTTCTGCTAGTTTCAAGTCTCGTTTTTTAAAATATCTTTTTAACAGTTGATTCATTTTGAGAGAGATGGCGCGAGCAGGCAAGGGGCAGAGAGAGAGAGAGAGAGAGAGAGAGAGAGAGAGAGAGAGAGAGAGACAGAATCCCAAGCAGGATCCGTGCTGCCAGTGCTGAGCCTGACGCGGCGCCTGATCCCAAGAACTGTGAGATGGTGACCTGAACCAAAAATCAAGAGTCGGACGCTCAACCGAATGAGCCACCCAGGCGCCCCTCCAAGTCTTGTTGTTAATAAAAATAGTTGTGTCTTTGACTCCTTTGCATTCATACCACTACGTGTGATTCGTGGGATTCTTGGAAAGCAAACGGACTGAATGGGACAGAATCTGGCAAGGCAACAGGAGCACCTTGGATATTGCCCATGACACACGGCTGCTATTCTCAAGAAGAATTTCAATTTGTTACACCTTTATTTTAGAAACCTACTGGGCAGACATAGGAAACAAGGCCACAGAAAGTCAGGCAGGTAGCAAATGGTAAGAAATCTAATGGCAACAGACTTTTGCAGAATTCCTCAGGGAGGAAGAAGGCGGTTATATACCTCTGGTCCGTTTTCTAAGAAAGGTCATGCTTTCGAGCTGATGAAGCCACTGAACAGTAGCCATGTGTGGCTACGTAAACCTTAACTGAAATGCAGCATTCGCCTCCTGGGTGGCACTGGCCACAATTCAAGTGTGTGACAATTGCATGTCGCTAGCGGCTATTGTTTTGGACAGCAAAGATAGGGAACATTATCATCGCGGAGACTGCTACAGGGCAATGCTGGCTGAGAGGACAGAGAAGGTACCAGGAATGGCCTCAGTTGCCACGGCAGTATGTCCAGAAATGGGTACAGTCCTCCTGCTATCCAGGAATAAGAATTTCTTTTAGAGCACGAAAATATACGAATATCCTAAGGCTTTTAAGATATTTTTTCTTTTTTTTTTGGTCATTAAATCTATTATTTTTATTTTATTTTTTTACAAATAGTTTATTGTCAAATTAGTTTCCACATAACACTCAGTGCTCATCCCCACAAGTGTCCTCCTCCATGCCCATTTTTCAGTTTTACCTAAAACGTGTGGGGGTACGGAGTATGCCAGAAGGTACTAAGTGCTTCACGTGTGTTATTCTTATGTAACCTTCGTGACAGTGGTCTGAGGCAGGCAATATCATAATCCCCATCTTACAGATATTAAATGGGGCTCAGAGAGAGCAGATGCATGACCCGAGGTCACACAGCGAGGGCATGAATTCCGAGCATGCCTTATCTCTCAAAAGCCAGAGTGGGGCAGGCAGCCCGTGGGAGTTCCTTTTGAGCTGGAGAGGGAAGGGACATGGGGGGCCACAGCCAAATGGATGGCTTCTTCTTAATTAGCATTCTTTCCCTTGGGACCTAATATTTTCATGATATTGAGCATGGTTATTTTCTATTAACAAATAAACATTCTCACTTCCTAATTCCATTCTGTCCCTACTCTCCACCCATCCACCTGAGCTTCTACAGGTTTCTGCATAGGTTTCTTGTGACAGCTGACGGGAATGTCCCAACCAGCTCAACAAGAATGGACTAGTCACTTCACACAGTGTGTGTGATGTTTCACTGTCCCTTCAGACACACAGGTCATGATCACTTACATATCTTGTTAGTAGTCACTGGCTTCATGTTATAGGAAGGAATTCAAGCAGTGTGGTGTATTTAACTTGCTGAAGGTGGAGACATCATAAAGAATGTTTCCTCTTAGAAATAGGTCTCCATGGGGGCACCTGGGTGGCTCAGTTGGTTAAGCAGCCGACTTCGGCTCAGGTCATGATCTTGAAGTCCGTGGGTTCGAGCCCTGCATCGGGCTCTGTGCTGACAGCTCAGAGCCTGGAGCCTGTTTCAGATTCTGTGTCTCCCTCTCTCTCTGCCCCTCCCCTGCTCATGCTCTGTCTTTCTCTGTCTCAAAAATAAAATAAACGTTTAAAAAAAAAAAAAAGAAATAGGTCTCCATGGTCCTGGTGGATGGAGCAGGGGATGTACTCTTTCGTTTGTAATAGCTCAGCTTTTACCCAGTCAGTGTCCCCATAAATTGCTTAGAGAATTATAAGTTATCATTTATTATACACTAGTAACTTTTTTAAAACTCTTTTTAGATTGCTCTCATGGCTAATGTCCAAACAACCCTAGCCCAAGATGCATGTGCTCACATCTTCTGAGGACCCAGTGGGAGCAGCCTGGAAAGCACCTGCAGCAGAGGTCAAGGAGGGGCACGTGCTGTTTAGGGCCTTCCGGGCCTTACCTCCGGGGTGAGCCATCGTCGTGGGGCTGGATGATGACCACCTTCACGGTCACAGAAGTCCGGAGCAGGTCGATCATCTGCTCGTGGGTCAGAGTGGCCACGGCCACCTTGCAGATCTCTACGAGGCGGCTCCCTTGGCGAAGGCCAGCCTTCCAGGCAAAGCCAAAAGGTTCCACGTCAGCAACGATCCCTTCAAAATTCACGTGGAAGCCAAGCTGGCCCAGCCCGTTCCTCCTCAGGGTCATTTCCACAGTCTCGCAGCCCCTTGTCACTATCTGCAGGGGGAAGGAGGCAGTGAGAGACATACCGCTGCGGGGCCCGAGGTAGAGGTGCGCACATGGCCCGCCCAGCCCTTCCCTCCACCGGTCCCGGTAAGAACATGCCCTTACTGAGTTCACCAGAATTAACTGTGGCATCAGACTCGGGGAAAATAACAAAAGTGAAACAGCGGCTTTATTCTTCAAAGGCAAATATGCTTCTGAAACAGGTGTCCTGCACTTACAGAGAAGCCACTGACCTGGCGCTCATGAGCTTTGGATGGGCTCTGATAACTCCCTCTTCCCCTTCCCTGTGTCAACGGACTTGGCTCTCAAGTGTATAAACCCCACATTCCAGATGGAAGCAAACGGAAAAGGACAGACCCTTTCAACACGGTGACAAGTGTCACCCACGAAACATTCACTCTATTAGACAATTTCATTCAACTTCAAAAATGGCCCAACCCCCTACCAGGCTAACACTTGGAAGGGCAACTCTCTTTATGCACCGGCCCCGTGGACACTCTGTTCTGTCCTCCGGAAGCCCTCTCGTAGGGACAGACTGCCTCCTCAGCTTGCCTGGGTGGTAAGCACCGTTTAGCTCAAACGTGGGCAGGTCCGAAGGAACGTGCAAGAAAGGTGGCCTACATCCCACACAGTGCGCTAAAGTACTGGCAATCATTTAATGCCACCCTCGAAAGTGAGAACCGAGAATAACTTATAGGCACTGAAAGGAAAACACAGGCCCATTAAATGTCATTTGACGACTACGGCATCCCTTATTTGTGGGAAATTTAAAGTCAGGAGGACCCATCTCCCCAAAAGCACCGAGCTAACATATAAAGCTGCAGTTTAATAAATGCGCCATTTCCATGCAAAGCATGGATTCCTATTTAACAGGACCTATGAGCACAAGTACTGGTGTGGGACGGGGCTGGTTCAGTGTCGGATGCTGTGGGTGGTTTCCATGGTTACCATCATGGGTGAGCATGTTGCCAATCAACTTCTCACAGACACACGTGACAGGCTGGGGCTCAGGAAAAAGGGGCAAGGGATTGTGGTCTTAGTGGTGAAGTTTTGAAAGATGAAAGCATCCCACGTTCGGAGCTGACCTCATTTAAAATTGTTGGGAGAGGACTTTTGTCATATGTACAACCTGAATAAAATGTTTCTTCATTTCCTTTTCGACTTTGGTTCAACGAAGCTCTCCTAGCAAAAGGCTACATATGCATGACATATACCCTGCTTTCCTTCAAATACTAATGCAATTGTCAGTTGAAATTTAACATTGTGTATCAGACTGAAGAGTGAACAGTCAAGCTTTGCCTGAGTCCTACGTGTCTCTTCTGCTTTTTTCCTCCAACCACCTGTTACCTGCCCTACTTTTGCTTTTTGCTACTCCTTTATCCCTTCTGCTCCTTGCTTAACATTTGCAAGGGATAAAGGATTGTTTAGTTGAAGTCCTTTATAAACTTCCATGGAATCAATTATCACAGGAAAATGGTGGCTTCCTATCCATGTACCCAGGAGGGCAATACAATTTATGGCATTCAGTGCAAAGTAAGAAGGCAGGGGCCCCTAGCAAAAAACAAAAAAAAAACCTATTCAGAATTTCAAGATGGTAACAGCAAAACACTCAACCATGCGTGGGATCTTCTGAGAGTGCGTCCCTGAGAACGGGTCACAGGGAAGCTGGCCCCACCTGTGTCCCTTTAGGTATAAGCTCTCCTTCCTTCCTGGGTCTGCACCTGTGTAGCAGACACCTTGAATTTCACTTTCCACTGCTATGAAATGCACAGTCTCCCACCTGCCAACTAGCATTCATTCCCACCATCTGCACACTATGAACACAGGATCTTCTTTCTTCGTTTCTGTTGTGACTGTCCTGTACCAACCTTATGTTCTAATCTCTTAACTGTGGGTTGGTTTGTTTCCAAAAACCTCCCATTTTAAGTCACCCTAGACACACAATACGTTTTCTCAAACATATTTCAGACATCAGGCACCTCGGTCACATCAGTCACACCACAGCTTTTCTGAGAAAAAGGCAGCATGGGGTCCACAAAACAGTGAACGGGTAAGGACCTATGGAATGTGCATTTTGGCGGGTGGTGAAGTGGCATTTGTATTGTTATTATCAGGAGCACAGATTGTAACTCTGGATCTCCTAAAAAGAAGTATTTATGATATTGCTGAGAGCACACCACGTCCTGCGACTCACCTGGGACTCACCAAGCATAACTGAGTTCCCCTTGAACATAAACTAATCACATACTTAATCATCTGCAAATCACATCTGTGTTTGCGCATATACACCCAATAACCATTGAACACACGGAGGCCTGTTCTTGAAAATAGTGTCTACAAATAATGGAATTATTTCTCCGAAGCTAGCAGACGCTGACTTGGTTGTATTGCCTCTAATACGTGGTCTCTAATAACAAAGGGCAGATTTATATTTGGAGGGAAGAAAGAGGGCAGGAAACGGGCATAAATTCGCCTTGTGTTGTGATCTGCAATTGACTAAATCTTTTCTAAAAATGAAATCTACATCCCCTTGGGAGAAGATTTCAACATGAGAAATTCTTTTGTCATAGTGCGTTTGTGTCCTAGTACTATATTTGATTCTTATAACCGGTTGGACAGACTCAAACTAAAATCTGGATCTTTCTGTGTGAAAATTAGGAGCAAACTATAACTGTTATACACCATGGACATCGTTTAGGGGTCCTGTACTAAGAATAACATTTAAAAAAATCTTTTTTATGACTAATTTTTTTAAGTCTAACTTAATGGGTAATTCTATAAAAAACCTCCTCCTTAAGAAATCGTGACTGCAACTTAATAATGTATTTAATCTAGCAGACTAAACAAAAGTATCTGCTGTATCAACATGCACAGAATTGAAGTTGCAAAAAGGAGTTACTCATTCATAGGGTCAAGGGCAACTGCGTGCCCAGTAATCTCCCTCTGGGAGGGTACTGTCATGTCAGTCTCCACAAACGCATGTAATATCTGGATGAATCTCCGTATTTTTTTTTTCCTTCAGATATTATAAAAATACATCCTGATGCCCCCCTTTTGGAAGATGGTTTAATTATTCCTCTCCAATTAGTGTGTAATGGGCGTTTCTCCACCGCTCATGTATTCGGCAACTGCTCAAAAGATCACAACATTGAAAATTAAGCTCTGTAGCCACACAAAATGGTAATTCATTCCCTAGGTGCCACAAGTGTGGTGGAATTTCCGCGGTGGACACCATCATGAATCTGGGATTGAAGACCTAAGGATGGAGGAAATACAAGATGTGTACTTACTCCTAATCGCTGGACAATTTCCCTGATGTCTTCAGCACAATTATCCACTGAGGACAGAAGGATACATTCCCCTCTTTCATAAAACACTTTGATACACATCAATCCAGATGTCCACCCAATGACATCCCTGCAGGAACAGTTAAATACAACGTTCTTGGAATCCTTCTCAATCAACATTATGAATTCATTGGAAATCCCAAGAAGACATTCAATGTCAGCAGACTGGCCAAAGTCCCGGGCTATTACATGCCACATGATTGCTCCGACGCTGAACAGATGGGCATCCTTCCTTGGCTTCACTTTCTCCTTTTTCTTTGCACCCAGTGTAATGAAGCTGAATTTCACAGAGGTGTCCACAGTGGCGGTTGTGACGAAGTTCTCCGCCAGATCCTTCAAGTACTCTTGCCTTGTTCGAGTGGCCATCGCTCGGAACTTTTCTGACTTATGGGCTGCGTTTTCCGCATTGATTACTTTGGCTAAAAGGAAGTCCCGAAATACTGCTGACTTTGGAAAAGTTACTCCTTTGGGAATTGGTGGGCCAAATGGTGGGACATCTTTTGATCTAGAAACCCCAACACTGCGAAAGAAAAAAAAAAGAAACTAGATGAGCTGTAATATCATCCTGTTTATCTTCTAAACCGTGATATATACCCATACTCTAAACTTAGACCATTTTGGGGGTAGCTTTTTGTTATATAATTTCTGGATACCTAGTTTTTGTTTGGTTGTTTTTCAAACTTAGATTTCTTTAAAAGTTTATTCCTTTAGTTTAGTAATGTCCATACCCAGTGTGGGGCTCAAACTCACAAGCCCAAGGTCAAGAGTTGCATGCTCTTCCAACTGAGCCAGCCAGGTATTCTGATGGGGAGTGTTATGGGCTGAGTTGTGCCTCCTCAAAATTGTATGCTTAAGTCTTGAACCCAAGTAACTTGGAATGTGATTTTATTTATGGATAGGGTCATAAAAACATGATTAAGTCAAAATGAGGTCATTAGGGCCCAATCCAATCTAACCGGTGTCCTCTTAAAGAGGTTTTGGACACAGAGAGAGACACTGGGGACATGTGTTCATAGAAGAAAAAAACATCGGAGGACCCAACAGGAAGGCGGCCATCTGCAAGCCAAGGAGAGGTCACAGGAGAAGCCACACCAGCCAACACCTTGATCTTGGACTTCCAGACTCGGAACCATGAGAAACAAATGTCTGTTGTTTAAACCACCTGTGTGTGGGTACTTTGTAATGGATGCCCCGGTGGACTTAAATAGGGGGTAATGGGCCAATCCGTGGGAAGGGGAGCCCAGAATTTCAGATGGCGCCAGGCCAGTACTCTAAGTCTGCAGGTGGTCATCACATGAAAAGGCAGCAAGGCATTCAATGAGTGAGGTTATTAGCTCCAGGTGGCTGCTTGGGATCTCACTGGTACTGGACACAACGATCCCACTTGACAGGGTCAGAATTGTTAAGTGTCACAATTTTTAGGGAAGTGCTCACTTGGTCACGTATTGAAAAATCTCAATAAAAGTTTTATAGGGACTTGTTGCGATGAGTGCTGGGTGTTGTATGCCAATCTGACAATAAGTTATATGTAAAAAATTTTTATGGGAGTAAAATTTTACAAGATTTCAGGGGCTGGAAAGATCAAACGCAGAGTGACAATGCTCTACAAGAGGTCAATGTAGAGCCCAGCAATGCTCTATCTATGTCAGGCAGAAGCTGTAGTTGTCTCAAATCCTTTTTGGAGTAAGATCAACTATGCAGAGTGAATTAATGACCCTAAACCAGTGAAGGACTGAGTGGATGAATGAATGAATCCCATGGCATCTGTGCCTCGATTACCGGGTAGCCAGTGCAATCCGGAAATTGGTACTAATCCCACATCTGCCCGGGCTGATACTTTCTGCGATGTGATAAACAAAGGAAGCAATCATACATCATCACTCTAGAAAATCCTGAATGTGGTGAACTAAGGAATAAATGAATTCTCTCCAAATGTGTTGTCAGGTGTAAGCTCCTCCTCTGGAAAGTGGCTGGCTAGACTCTAAACAGATCACGGTCTCTACATCTCTCTCACCTTTGATTTCACTCGAGAGTGAGTCCACTGTGATGGAAGACAGTCTGCATGGGGCCTTAGCTAGTATGAAGAGGAAGGGGAGGACTAATTCCGTTTGGTACAGAGGCACCTAATTCATTGAGATGGCAGTGTATGCACTAAACCAGATGGTGATAGGGCGGATTTGACTTGTGTCCCGAGAAGAAGGCCCTAAAAATGCCGCAAAGGCTGAAGTGTCTTTGGGAGCAACCTCATACTTGGCTCATCTTCCCCCTGCTACTATCCTCAGAGTGGACATTCTAGACCGAGCAGGAATTCATCTGTCCTCACTTTTTAACTCCCAGAGAGCTGTCGCAAAGCTACCTGTCTGGGCTTGCGGTGAGGCTGACCACACCTCGCTGCTGCTTCTTGACACCTGTCAGTGAGCTCACATGGCCTATGTGCCACTGGGACCTGCCATTCCAATACACTCACGTGGTCACCTCCCCTGGATTTGTTTTTTCCTTCCAGTTACGAGCACAGATTCTGGGAAGAATTTTACCCACAGAAGGCTGAGGAGGCCCAGTATCATCTGACACCTTGCAGAATTACTTTTTGCATTTAGCGCCATGATCTCCAGCTACTCCTTCTGCAGCTGGTGTGCATTTAAGCCAAAGCATCAGGGACAACTTTTTATAACTACATATGCTCCAGAAAAGCTCGTGCTGTGGGGCTCTGTAGTGGATAGAGGGAGGCATCTTGTAAAAGGGCAATCCTTTCTGTCCCAAATTACTGACCCGAATATGTAAGTAGACCTTCCCCCTATGATGTGTGATATATTACTACTTGATCAACTGAAATCTCAGAACGAAGTTGTACGAGAAAAGCGGCCAGATTTTATGTATGGATATTCTAGGATTACTATGATATTACAGGATGGAGATCAATCAGAGATCGGTGGTTACAGAAGTGTATACAATCCTTGATTCTTTCAAACACAGTTGATGTCAGGGGAATATTTCTTTGCCAGATTTAGATCATTGCCAATGGGTTGAAACAAGAACGTGTTTCAGAATTTCTTCTGATAACTTGATAGCATACCTAGATATAAGATCCCTCCACTGAAAGCAACAACATAAAGATGACTGTGAATAGGCAAGTTAAAGGGTTTTAGGGAAGCAAAGTGGTAGAAAGCAGACTGCCCTGTTTGGGATTCCAGATCCACCGCTTTCTGAGAGGCGCTGAGCTGGTGCTATAGTCCTTCAGTGATTCAGTTTCCTGATCTGTAATGTTTGTTTGTTTATTTATTTATTTATTGAGAGAGATGGAGCACACGCAGGGAAGGGGCACAGAGAGAGGGAGACACAGAATCCGAAGCAGGCTCCAGACTCTGAGCCTGATGTGGGGCTCAAACTCATGAACCATGAGATCATGACCTGAGCTGACGTCGGACCCTCAACCGACTGAGCCACCCAGGTGCCCCGGTTTCCTCATCGGTAAAGTGGAGTTTCAATCGTGCCATTCTCAAAAGGCCATGGTGAGGATTAAATAAAATAACGCATGCATAGTGATTATTATGCAAACTGTTACTACCATCGTTACTCTAACAATCATCATTTTGGTCACTGGTATAACAGTATCATCTAATTCTGTTGGGAGGGACCACATATTACATTTCCTAAAAGGGAAGCCTTCACTCTCTGTAGGTATCACTTCACTTTTAATTAACAGTTAGCCACCAAGCCTATACAGCAAGAAGCTGCCTCACTTGAGTTATGATGAGTTTATCACTGGGTTTCAACAAGTTTATGAAAAGTTTATCTTGGGAAGTATACAAATACAGAAATCCCTCAAGGTTAGCTCTGCAATAGCTCCTGATAGTAAAATGGAAGAGCCCTGTAGAAAGGAGGAGGCAATTTGTTCAGTTTCCTCTTTTAAGATTTCAGGCTAGCATGATGTCATGTGGAGCTTTGGGGATGCCACCTCATCATGTCTCTTTAGGCTCAAGTCGACCCGGAAGTGCTTCCTGGCAACTGTGCTGCATCCCCCCACTGTAAGGTGGGGGGAGCGTGCCCTTCTACACTTCTAGGCTTGTCATCCAGGGCTCTCCACCTCAACAGCATGTCTAGATGACGGATCTGCACTACGGGGTACCATGGGTCCTCATTAGCCAGGATGCACTGCCACTCACACCTGCACAGAGCTTCTCAGGGAAACGGTACTCGTGGGGGGTTTCCCTGAGATGTGTGCGATCCATGCAGTCTTCTTCAAGATGCATCCCCGCATTAAGGCAGAGCAATTCAGGGGTGCCCAGGTAGCTCAGTCGGTTGAGCGTCCAACTTTGGTTCAGGCCATGATCTTGCGGTTTCAGGTTCGGGCCCCGCAAGAGCTGTGCTGACAGCTTAGAGCCTGGAGCCTGCTTCAGATTCTGTGTCTCCCTCTCTCTCTGCCCCTCCCCAGCTCATGCTCTGTCTCTCTCGCAAAAATAAACATGAAAGAAAAAAGACATAGCAATTCAGAAAACAGGAGGCCTGGACTATATTCTGTCATTTCCTCGGAAATTATGTTAATGAATTTATTTTGTCATTGGTTTGCTTCGAGGACTGGCAAATAAATGAAAGGGCCCTATAAGGCGTTTCTGGAAAATTTGAAAGCTGTAACCTTATTCTGTGTGACAGACTTAATATGGCTTCATAAAATGCTATGGAAGGGATGCAATTATAGTATTCAAGAAGATTATTACTGACTTGTTGAGGAATACTCGTGAAGTTTTGAAGCATGATTGGTATGAATGTTTATGAGGCACTTTACAGAATTTGAGGTACTCTGACTACACATTTGAATCTGATGAGCAAATGGTAATTCAGTGATGATAACGTGGGTTCTTAAAAATCAGTGGTTCCTGGGGTGCCTGGGTGGCTCAGTTGGTTGAGCATCTGACTTCGGCTCAGGTCATGATGTCACAGTTTGTGGGTTCAAGCCCTGCGTTGTGCTCTTTGCTGACAGCTCGGAGCCTGGAGCCTGCTTCCGATTCTGTGTGTCCCTCTCTCTCTGCCCTCCTCTGCTCGTGATTTGTGTCTATCAAAAATAAATAAATGTTAAAAAAATGTATATATATATATATATATACACACACACACACACATATATACACATATATCTATGTATAATAAATGGTTCCAGATTTGAATGATTTGCATAATGGTATCCTCTGTCACAGAAAATGGGATGCAGTTCATTTGGTTTATGGGTAAGATTTACATCTAGTCCAATACTGGCTTCAACATCCCTCCCTGCTCATTTTATTACTTTCTTTATTATTTTATGAAAACTAGAAAACCTGAAACAAATGAAAATAGACATTACTGTTCCTTAAGATCCTTGCGGCTCACACACCACCTCATGAAATAAGTATAAACAAAATGGAAAATAATTAAGAATACTTGACTTGACCTAAAAAGACCAGCCAATACGACAGCATCAAATTCCATAAAGCTGCAGTCTTAAGTTCCTAACCCATGAGGAAGGTTCATTGGAGATTATTCTTCATAATGACCACTCACTGGGTGAGACTGCAGAAGAATAATCCAAATTACCGTGTCTGTACCAACATTAACAGTTTTAAACATATCTTCTAGATAGAATGGAGGTTATTCTTTTTTTTTTTTTAATATCATTTAGGCCAGGGGTCTTTCGTCCAGATGTGAGTAAGAATCCCCAGGGGAGGAGAACGCAGATGTTGAAGTCAATTCCAGGTCCATGACACTGGCAAACTGGCACGGGAGGGCCAGAGAATTTCCACATTTAACAACCTGACCGCGAGGTACCATTCGGGCTGAGAACTACCAGTTTACAGGCTCTTGTGTTCCTCTGGGCTGGGCGGGGTGGTAAACTGGCAACATCTACCACACAGACTGGTTTCTCTGCCTTCAGGAGGGTACCCTTCACGGTCTTGGGGGGTCTCCCCATCCCCGCCTGGCACACACACATGCGCCCCCACTCCTCGGGCCCAGAGGGTGGCTGAACCGGCACTCACTGTTTTAGGATGATAAAGGGAAATAACCTTTGGGGAGTGCCAGTTGCTCTCAGAGGCATTCTGCATGATTTCTGCTCCTTAGCCTACACATGGGTGTAGGTACTATTACCCTCCACTTTAAGAGAGGAAATTGAAGGTAAAATAA
This sequence comes from Hyaena hyaena, assembly GCF_003009895.1. NCBI lineage: Eukaryota > Metazoa > Chordata > Mammalia > Carnivora > Hyaenidae > Hyaena > Hyaena hyaena. The sequence goes on along the minus strand of NW_024080951.1, from coordinate 1,777,229 downwards.
CGTATGCAAAGCACTGCGAGCAGCAGGGCTGGATTCTAAACCCAGGTCAGAGAACCACTCTTTTACCAACACCCCCAAATCTTCCGGCAGCAACTACTTCATCCAGAAGAGTCTTCGGGGAGGGAGAAGAGGGAACAGAGGGGTTTTGGGGCACGCATATGGACTTTTAAAAAAATGTTTATTTTAATGTTTATGTATTTATTATTTTTGAGAGAGAGAGAGAGAGCACAAGCAGGGGAGGGGCAGAGAGCGAGAGAGGGAGCTCTAGAGAGTCCCAAGCAGGATCCGTGCTGGCAGTGCAGACCCTGACACAGGGCTAGAACTCACTAACTGTGAGATCATGGCCTGAGCTAAAATCAAGGCAGCTGCCTAACCATCTGAGCCATCCAGGTGCCACACGCATATGGCCCTTTGAAATCACTAAAGAAAGTGCCAACTCCTGGTCTCAGGCGCCCTGTGGGAGGGAGTGTTTCTAAGATCTTGGAGGAGAAGAAATATTTTAGCGCCATAGGAGCTACTTCTGCTAGCAAAGAGCTGAAATGGCCACGCGATCCACCTCTGAGGCTGGTATCAAGGAAGCTATGGTTCCGGCAGGGTCTGGATGCCGCTTTTGAGGGGGCAATTGAGGAAACATGTAATCTACAACGCTGAATTTCATTTTTCAAAGCAAGAGAAGAGGCAATTATTTCTTACAGAAACTACCTGACTGAAGACAGTGGAAATACAATTAGAAAAAGAATAAAAGGATAATTATGGGGTTAGAGATAATAATTAGAAAACAGAGGTATTTCAGGAGAAGGTGTTCTGCTGAAATAGACCCGAGAGAATATGGCGGCAGGGGTGGTGGACTCACCTGTAGCACACGTTTTCAGTACATGGATTGTGCACTTTGACTATGACAAAGACATGCTGAAAGTGAGACCGGATGCTTCTTGGGGTGAAAGGAAGTGCTCCGGGTTCTTGGAAGACAATGGTCACAATGTCATTTCCTATATGCCTTTTCCTCAGAAGCTGCGGTCAAGAAAGCGAACACACAAAGAGTTACCAGCAAGGTTTTCTGTAAAAACCAAATGGGGCAAAATATACAACTCTCATCTTTTGATTAAAAAATTTTTTTAATGTTTATTTTTGAGGGGGAGGAGGGGCAGAGAGAGAGGGAGACATAGAATCTGAAGCAGGCTCCAGGCTCTGAGCCCACGTGGGACTTGAACCCATGAACCATGAGATCATGACCTGGGCTGAATCCAAGAGTCAGACACTTAACCCAACAAGCCACCCAGGAGCCCCTAGACAGTCAAATTTTAATAGCATGATTTCTGATATCCCTTTTGCCTAGAATGTTCCCTTCCACCCCAACTTTCTCCTAGACAACTCACTCAGGGCTCTCCTTAGATTATCACCTCACCGGAAAGGAACTTTCTTGGCAAGCCTACCTTGGCACTCCACCCTGATGCCCAGGCCGATTTCTATTACATTAGTTGCCATCCTCTGTGCTAACTGTTGATCTACTTGTGCATCAGGTCATAATCTTCAGAAGGGTAGGAGACCGATCTTGCCGACTTCTGATCTCCTAGTTTTTAATGGCCTGTCCAGGACCTAGCCGACACCCAGTACACATTTGCTGAATGAATAAATGGGTGATAGAGATAAGCGATCACAGCCACACAACACTGTGCAGTGAAACTGAGATCACACCTTTGGATATATGTCGATAAATCCATACACAAAAGCCCTCTCTGAGTTGATGCAAGCAAAAAACCACAGTATCTGTGCTCACAAACTTTGTGATCTGCAGTTTTATTAGATACAATAATCTTTAAAGGAGCTGGTGATGTCACTGCAGGAATGAGATAATCTCAGGTAGTAAATCTCTCTTTACTAGCAATAACAAAGGCAACGAGCTTGCTCTTAATTTTATTTGGCACCTATGGAACATACCTCACTGCAAAGAGCATTAAGTTCAACTCTTAAAGGCTTTGAAGCCCATATAAAAAAGAGTTTCACTGTCAGGCCTCGGACTTGTGATGTAGCACGATAGAAGGTCTGGAAACGTGGGGATGAAATGTTCCTTCTCCCAGAGATCTCCATAGGCCAGTTAAGTTACTGATTCGTATGCTGATAAACTCCCAGTTAAACCAGCATGGTTCAAGTCAGACGCACAAAAAAAGTCACCTTACTGTTGGGGTCAAGTGTTGAACGTATACAAATTTACATTAATACAGACCCAACAAGCCATCTGGAGTTTTAAAAATGTTTGCTCAGTAAGTTAAAGGTGCCATTTCGGACACATGTAAAAAAATCAGTAGCAAACTCGGTCCTACATGGTGTGTGATTATTTACCCATACTACAGATGGACACAGACAAGAATTGCAATAAACATTTCATGTAAAGAAGAAAATGGGAGGAAGGATAAGTATCTAAAGGAAACATCAGGGTTCGGGCCAAGATGGTGGAGAAATAGGGAGATCCGTACTTCCCACCTGCATCTTTCAAACAAAGAAGGGTTGAAGCCAAAGGACTTTGAACCCCAGGGTCTAAGAAAGGAGGCGGAGTCTACTAGGAAGACAGCCTCATAGGGCTACTTCAAGGAACAAACCAAAGCACACGTGGTGGAGAGTCTAAAATAAATATCAATACTGAAAATTGTGCTAGCTTAAGATGTTCTTCCCTCATCTCCACAATAACTGAAATCCAGGATTTATAGGTACTAAAACAGGGTAACAGAAAATCAGGAACAAATGAAAAGTTAAAAAAATGTATCTTAAATACCTAACATTGTGTTCACCACCTCTGCTGAACATCACATACAATAGCTGACATCATACTTTACTCGACATCCTTGAAACACATGAGTTCTCAGATTGACAGAGAGAAAGATGGCAGTCATGATGGCCAAGGCGACACAGCGAATTCTGCAGCCCCTCCCTCCTGCCTGTGTGGCTGCTTACTTGAACTAGACCTTGGCCAGCCCTCTCAAATTAATCAGGCATAAACTCATTCATCAGTGCCTCCTCGCTGCTGCAGGAGCCACAGCAAACTGGACAGCTATTCCCTTCTATTTTCTTCTAGAGCAGAAGGAAGACACTGGATCCAATTCTACACTTTGCACCACAGGAATATTGAAAGCACAACTTTGGGGCCAGTTCCCTCAACAACACGTCCCTTCCAAAGCATATTCTTTGGCTTCATAACAGGGGCCAAAAAAGTCTAGTTAAGGGGAGCCTGGGTGGCTCAGTCGGTTAAGTGTCTCACTTTGGCTCAGGTCATGATCTTGTAGTTTGTGAGTTCAAGCCCTGCATCAGGCTCTGTGCTGACAGCTAGCTTAGAGCCTGGAGCCTGCTTCACATTCTGTGTCTCCCTCTCTCTCTGCCCCCCTCCCCCTGCTCGCACTGTCTCTCAAAAATAAACATTAAAAATATTTTTAAAAACATGGGGCTCCTGGATGGCTCAGTCGGTTGGGTGGTCGACTTCGACTCAGGTCATGATCTCACAATTTGTGGGTTTGAGCCCTGCGTCAGGCTCAGAGCCTGGAGCCTGTTTCAGATATTGTGTCTCCCCCTCTTTCTGACCCTCCCCTTCTCACGCTGTCTCTCTCTCTCTCAGAAACAAATAAAACATTAAAAAAATTTTATTAAAAAAAACAAGTAAAAGCAAGTTAATTTAACGAGGGTTGCAAAATGCACTTGGTGAGGCAATAAACTGCTTGGCGGGGCAGGGTAAAAGGACAGTCATCAGCCAAGTAAAACCTAAAGCTCTCTGCAGGAGAATAAAGAAAAATTAACACCTTGCCCATTAAAAGAATGCCTGAATTTGTTTAGAGCCTAAAAGAAATAGGACATCTGGAGGGTTAACGGAAATATTCACTGTTTTCCACAATCTTGCTAAACATTAGATAACCTAATTAATTTTTTAGACTTCTTATATGAAGAAAAACATTTTTCTTTAGTTGTTAGTTATGTTTGTCTTCTAATTGGTCAGTGAAATTCTGTGCAGAGTCCAGAACAGGAAGGGGAAAGGGTGTGGCAACCCAGCAAGATATGAAGGCAAAGCCCAGGGTTACCAAGACCCCGATGGCACTATTTGTTTCAGGAATTCAGGACCGACGCCGTCTAGCGCTAACTCCTCCTTTCTAGAACACGTGAAGCACTTTTCGGTGCCAAGAGAACCACACTGTGTCTTCGGCTGCAAGAATGAGTTAATAAATATTGTGTTAGACAGGGGCACCTGGGTGGCTCAGTAGGTTGAGCGTCCGACTCTTGGTTTCACCTCAGGTCATGATCTCATGGTTTGTGGGTTTGACTCCTGTGTCAGGCTCTGCACTGAGCCTGTTTGGGATTCTTTCTCTCTGCCCGTCCTTATGTGTGCACGCTCTTGTGCACTCTCTCTATCTCTCTCAAAATAAATAAACTTATTAAAAGAGACCTTTTATTAAAAAATTATCGTTAGACAGATTTACATAGTGAATCCTATGAAATTTCCAAAGCTTCATTCAGGCAGTGAAACAGGACAAGAAGAGTGAAATGTGAATCTTCACCCAAAAAGCATCCAGATGCTGCGTAAATTGCAACCTTTGGGTTTATTCTCAATTCCCTCACCTAACTTCTGGGCCTCACAGGACCAGTTTTAACTGGGGCGACAATCAAAGGCAAGTTCAAACAACGGTCAGGTAGCCACGCCTGGATCAAAGGCGGCAAAAAGTTAAGTCAGATCTATTGGCCTCTAAGCAAACAGGCTCATTATTATTTTATTTTATTTTTTTAGCATTGTAAGAAAAAGCATTTTGCACCTAATTCTGGAGGGGAGTGGGATGCACGCTGTACAATATAAAAGAAATGCAGCTGGGATTTAGCTCAGAAGTTTCTGAGAGTCTGAATTAGTGAAGGGAAAGTTTAATTTGACATTGGCCAAAGCTGATCTCCAGAGAAAGACTCCTGTCTTAAGAAGCAAAGGTGTGAAAATTAGCATGACTTCAAAGAGAAAACTGTATCATTAAACGATTACCTTACACGTTCTGAAGTTCAGAGAGGTGAGCCCAGAACTGAGCCAAAAATTAAATGCGCTCTGGTGCAAACCATTCATAAGTTCTGGATCTTAGTCCTTGGGTTGGAATCTAATGCCCCGTCATTAGGAATAGGGTTGACCACGAGTCCTTCGACCCTAACCTTCCCACCTCTCTGACCTTATCACCCACTCACTCCCTTCTCCCTCCCAGCTAGCTTCCTCATCCTTCCAACAATGCAGCTTGTTTCTGCCACAGGGACTTTACACTTGCTATCCCTTTGCTTGGGAAGTTCCTCCCCCTCACATGAAGGGCTAGCTTCTTCCACTTCACAGACCTTTCTAATTTGACATGTGGTCACACAACACCCCCCCACCTTGACATGCGGTCACACAACATCCCCCCCACACACACACACATGCACACACACACCCTCACACACTCTATCCTCAGGACTCAACACCAGTGGTTAGAATTTTGTTTTGATATTTAAGAGACATCTGGAGTTTCCCGTGGAAGGTAGAATGTAGAACAGTAGCATGATAAGAAAGAGCGGGAAACCTATGCATATGACCGCATAAATACAAAAGAGCTGTAATCCAGGGATGGGAAGCCTTGTCTACTGCTCCCCACACAAAGGAAGTGAACTAACTACTCAGTAACTCCCCACAAAAAGAAAGAAAGGGTAACTAACCACTCTTAGATCAGCAAGATCATTATCAAATTCAACTGCAGTTTTAAGAATTCATGGCTGATACACTTTATACAACTGATATAAAAATATTACATAAAACATTTACTATAAAACAGTATATAAAACAAACTATTTAACTGCTAGGAAGAGTAAATGTACAAACCAGTTAGGCAGGCAAGGCAGGATATTCTGCAAATGGAGGAACAGAAATAAACCAAGGATGTGGATTTTTTTTTTTTTTTCAAGGATGTGGATTTTTAAAGTGAAGATTAAGAGGAGGGATATGAAGACACAAGTATTTCTGATACTGGGTCCTACCAACCTACTATAAGCAATCATTCTTACTATCTGGTATAAGTACACATTCCTAGTCAGGGCCTGGGGATAAATCTAATCATGGAATGCTGAATAGGCATTTTATTCTTCCAAAATATCCCATATTATTATTTATACGTCAGCCCAACTGCAGTCAGGACTTGCTCGTATAGCACTTAATGAGCTAGATTCCTCCCGTATACGAAGGGTCCCTTAGCAGTTCCAATTAGGGACTTACAGAAGTGCACACACAAGCTCCCGAAGACAGGCCGGCCATTTATCCAAATTATATGGAGAACGGTTCCAGGCTGGCTCAGACCTAACAAGCTGTGTCTCCACGACCTCTGTAGAGGTCAAGTCTGTCTCTAGGCTAACACCAGTATTCTTCAAATGGAATGTCCAAGACCTAGCAGCTTGGCCTTATTCTTTAGGTATCCAGGGGGCTTGGATACCTCTCCGAAGCAGAGCAGTTCTACCTTTACTGGTACATTTTAAAAATAATAAAAATTGACTCTGTGCCAGGCACCGTGCTCCCTTTGTCCATTTTATGTAGTTAGATTGAAGAAAAGTGCAGACTGAAGCTCATTTGTGGTTTCTTTCCACTGATAATATCCCATGATGCTGATCTATGACCTGCCTCCAGGACAAGCAGAGGGGAGGCAGGCAGGGAGACAGCCCTGGGAAAAGGAGACCTGACTGCCAGACTGACCCAGAGACAACCACGGGTCTTCAGGGAAGACAGGAAACCACTCTGAGAGCAGGCTTTCTTGTCATTCCCTGAGGCTGGCTAGGTTTTCCTCATGAGAGTCATACACTCCAAACACCAAACTCTTTTGCAATAGTGGTAAACTCTCTAAAGACTTTTAATGCATTGTGGAATCGGCGTTCAGCTTGATTTACTCCGAGAACAAACACAAGAAATTCTATCTGATGCAGACAAGTCTGGACCAGTTGAAGAGTCACAAATACTGTGGCACTCATGAGGCCAAGGTTACAGGCACAATTCGTGTGCAGGCCAGCTAACTAGGCCGTGTTCTGTGGCCTGACACTGCACTCATGAGCCCGGCTGGTCATTCCAGACATTTCTACCCCTGGTATTAACATAATCTGTAGGCACGGGTAGGGTGTGTGGGAGACGTGGAGGGAGTCGGTACAACCCAGAACAAATCTGGGAAGGACGTGTTCCAAAGACTGCATTTTTAGCTACAAACAGAATATTCTGATAACAACCCAGGATGAGCAAAATATTACATGCCACAGTGAACATGATCTTCTGAGATTATTGATAAGTTGGCCCCTTATGATCTCAACTCCAGGCCTCAGTTTTCCATAACAGATCTCTAGGATTGGGAACGGGGAAATAACATGCAAATTAAGTCATTTAAAATACTTGTCCTTTATTATCTAATAAGTGGTGAAATAGTAACAGCCACTAAAACTTACTGAACGCACTTTGTGCCAGGCATTATCGCGTGCTTTACATGCAGTAGCTGGTCTAATTCCAGCCACCGTCCACGAAAGGTTCATTCATTCACCGGACAAGTATTTATTTACTGCCCACTTACCGTACTCTGGGTATGGTCCTGGGTGCACATGGACACCTACAGGAAGAAATGGGATCAAAGTCCCTGTATTCAGGGACAAAGGAAACTAAAGCATAGAAAATTTTTGCTCAAGGTCACAAAGCAAGTAGCTGGGAATCAAATCCCGATAGAGTGGTCCAGAATTCCTGCTCTTAACTGCCACATTTTTCTGTTGAAGCTGTTTTTCCACCTAGAGGCCGAAGCCTCGAAGGGGGACCCAGAATCACAGAAATCTGACAGTTAAGACCAAAACATTGTGTATCATCTAGTCCAAAGATCACGTCTGCTGCATCTCCCCACGGCCAAACCCGGGGAAAGTATCTCTAAAATACGTTTTTCCCTCTGAGCCCAGATGCTGTCCCCCAGAATCCTTCTCAACACAGGGCTCCAAGCAGCCATTGCTGGCCATCTGAACCATGTCCTCATTATATTATCAAATTTCTTGAGAGTCTAAGACCTTACCCGAAGCCACAGGGCACGGTGGCTGGCTGTGGTGAGTTCAGGATATGCCCACTGACCCTTATCTCCACTCTTCGCCATCCCCTTTAGATTACAAACACTTGCCCACAGACTGGTTAGTACACGGACTGGTTAGTACATGGTCCCCAATGGGCCATATTGAGGATCATATGGATTCCAGACTCCATAAGAACACTTAAAAAAGCAAAAGAATTTTACAGTTTTCTACCTCTAACTCATCAGCATAATGACTCGATGGCTTGGATTCTCATTCAAGGTAAAACAACAACAACAACAACAACAACAACAACAAACTTAAGGAGGTAATGAAATAAGTCTTTAACCTACAGAGTCTATAATGGATAGTATTAATTTACAGGGGATTTCTTTTTCTGTTTAATTTCCAGTTTGGAAAGTTTAAGACACCCATCCATCCCCCACTCCCCAACCCTGTCCCTCCATCTACTAGTGTGTGTGTGTGTGTGTGTGTGTGTGTGTGTGTGTGTGTGTGTGTGTAGGGCTTTAAGGACAGTTGCAGTGAAAAAGTCAGGTGTGGAGAACTCATAAACCCCCAGATTTCAATCACCACGTAACAGAAAGGGGGCAGGGCAAGCCTGGTTTGAGTCCTGCTAACAGCGATGCCCAGCAGACTTCAGAATTCCAGAGGCTTCCCATGGCAGATGACGAGGCCAATCCAGTGGGAGTCCAACGGCTCAAATAATTAGGGAGCTGGAAGGGCTCTGTAGTTTGGACACTCGATGACCAGGGTCAAAAGGCACTAGCTCTACTTCTGCTAACGTACCGACAGGTTTCTTGGCCCGAATAAGCCCTATTGGTTTTCTGAGCAACAACTCACATGGAGGTTAATTCCTGAATGATTCACAAGGATCTGCTAGGCAACTGTCCTGCTCTAAATTAAGCTTTTTAATACGAGTGAATCTGTTTGGCATTATCCAGGTAATTTTTTTTTAAGAGCTAGAAATCCTTTAGGTTAAAACATATATAAATATGTCCATGCGATCTAGGGATTGTAACACCGTCTCTTAAAAAAAAAACCCATACAGATATGAGATCAAAAGATAGATCTTCTGATGATGGTGGGAAGGGATATGATTATTAGAAAACACTGCAGATCATTCAGGAAGGACAAGGGATGAAGGCACAAGGGAAGAGGAGCCACCTCCACTGCAAAGTGCTGGGCTGAAATTGGGGGCCTGCTTTCTCCTCCCAGTTGTAGGATCTAAGTAGTTCTTGCAATTCGTGACGGGGTTTCTACGCAACAAGTGTATTTTGACTACCTTCCTTGTGTTTCATAAGCATTTAAAAAAACAGCAACAAGAAGAAGAAAAATTCTCTGCTGCAATGAAGTTTAATTCATTTAACATAAACTTATCGAGCAATTCCTATGCCGTCCCTGGTACATCAGTGTATTTATAGCAAAGGAGTGCGGTGAAGTGACATCAGAAATAAACCTCCTGTGCGTGCAAATGAACTTTGTTTCAACTCCTGATTTAACCCAAATACAAGCAAACCACTAAAGTGGAATCATGTCACAAATAAGTCATAAGATCCGTCCTTTCGGTATTTTTCTAGAAGTACGTTACCTACCCATATGCAGAAGCCAGGGCTCGGGTTACCTGGCTGGCTAAATAAGCCATTATAAGTAATAATGAACACAGTGGGACACTGGTTCCCGTTAAGATTTTGCCTAGCAAGGAATAAAGGAGCGTGTGGAAGAGTTTCCAAGTTTCGTAAGGAAAAAGTGAAATAAAACGGATGCAGAAATACTCCCATTTAAAGTACAAATACGTCCAAATGATAAAAGAGTCAAAGATTATTAATGCCATTCAAGAACACCCCCTCCCCTGCCATCAGTGACTCTTTGCAATTTGTAACTACACGAAGCCCATCGGCGGGCTGACCTGGGATCTGGGAAGAGGACGGAGGACCTACCTGCTGTCTGTTGTTGGGCATGTGGGGAAGCATGGTAGACACGTGGAACATGACCTCATAGTCTTTGTATGTGGTGTAGAGGGAGTGAGTTCCTGTAGAATCAGCTAAAAACAGAGGGTGATGACAAAAATAAGTCAGGCAACTGCAAGAGTTAGCAATGTGACGCTCAGAAAGTCGTTTTCCCAAAGGCGATTCAATTGCAAACATCAAAGCACGCAACCATAAACCACCCATGTCATGGTGGCCGCTCCGCTCTCTTACTGCGTGCTGTTCCTCCCACTTCGAACCAGTGTCTGCAGGTACGGGCCAACTAGCAGCCATCCTTGCCCCATCTGGGAGTGTGTGTGTGTTTACGGTTAATTCTTAACATGATTCTCGGGCACTTGATCTTCCAGAACTCCAAAAACTGAAACAGGACTGAGTTAATATGGAAATGAGAACAAGAAAATGTTCAGGATTTCTTTCCCTGAATGATGTAATTACTTTTCTTCTCTTTTCAACAGGCAAGGATAAAGTCCTATGATTAAGATGGTGGAGAATGAAGGTGATCTCTTTCTGGATATTTTACACTGACACACGTTAAAAACTATGACATCTGAACTCCTCTTAATCATACAGCTATTCACCTTCTGAAAAGCAGAATGATTCTTTGCAAATTCAAAACCCACCTGTATTATCAATAGATTATCATAGACGGAGAGTGTTGGGTACCTGAACAAACATGGTGACTGTAAAACACTTAGGTCGTAATTTCAGGGTGTAGTTTCGAACCACTTTGAATATGGATAAATAAAGATGAAAAAATACATAGAAAATAAGATGTAAATAGAATCTGGGGCTGCCTTTTTCAATCTTTGACCAACACATAGATTTATTTTTCTACCTTTTAAACAAAACACAGTGTTATTTAAGGTCATTTACAACAAAGTTTATTCCATTGTGTTTGTTGAGGAAAATCTAAGTAATCACCGTGGGTTAACTTTTTTTTAATCTAAATATTTTAATTTACTTTAAAAACATGAATACATTTAGCATTCACGGGCCTTTATTATTTTCTTCCTGAATATTCATTCTGACTCAGAAGCATTCCTGAAAATTTTCTAGGGAAAGTAGCACATACAGTTTTGCTGATTCTGAGAAGGTACTCAGAGAAGGCAATTTAACTAAAAAAGGAAAGAATTTAAAATGTTTACATATGGATACTAACAAATCAACTTGCAGATGGTAAGAGAGGATATTCATTTAATAAGCTGTATGTTACTGGTCCTCGAATAAAGCAATCTTCTCTTTTAACTATGTATTAAATACATATTTGTTATTTTTTCATAGGATATCATGGAAAGTGACATTCCATTCCAAATGTCTTGGTGAAAGACCCTGACAGTGAATGTGGCTTTGGAAGTGAGTAAGCATGGTCATAAGGGAGCAATGAGTGTCTTCTTCTGTGAAGAACTGACTGGCTAATAACACGAAGGTCAGGGGATGAAATAACCCAGCACGTTCAATGACTCTCGTCATAACACACTGCTATTCAGATGATTACAATTCAGTTAGAGAACTCCTTATAGGTAGGTAGTAGTCTGGTCAATAGGTTTCGGCTTTGGGAAATTGCAATGAAGGAGAAGAAAAATGCATTTTGGGGGGAAAACACTTGTAAAAACATGATCATTGGGGCACCTGGGGGCTCAGTCACTTGAGCATCTGACTCTTGATTTCGGCTCAGGTCAAGATCCCAGGGTCAGGGATTGAGCCCTACATCGGGCTCTGTGCTGAGCGTGGAGCCTGCTTAAAATTCTCTCTCATTCTCTCTCTCTCTCTCTCTCTCTCCCTCCCCTCCCTTGTCCCTTTCCCCTACTGACACTCTCTCCCCACTTTCTCTAAAATTAAAAAAAAAAAAAAAAAAAAAAAAAGATCATCACTAGTCTTTCCCAAACAGTACTACAAGACGGCTTTCTGAAATTATACTTTCTGAAAGTTTTCATCTTAAATATCACTACGGCAGTACGGTAATGGAGAAGGTAAACAAATGAGCTTGTTTGAGGATCTGCTGCAAATATTTCTATTGGACAAGAGCTGTAAGCCATCATGGTGGTCCCTGGATCCTCTGCATCCAGACTGGAGAGGGGCTGTCCATGGCCTGGGGTCCATACTCCGCTGAGCAGAGAGCATCTTAGTGGCTCAAGTTCCTGTTGTTCCTACTGCATTTCACTTTGCACTTGAGGCAGAAAGCACCCATTTCTAAGCCAGAAAGGACATCCCAGATACTCCAGCCCAATGCTGCCAATTTTCCTTGAGGTCCAGATCCGATCAAGGTCCTGAGGGAGGACAAGGTGAAAACTACCACTCTTGTAAATGTAAGAAGCAAGATTTGTGTGTGTGTGTCTGTTCCATGAAAGACATACTATTATTTGAGCATGTCATGAAACGTAATTCTTAGAAACTTCTTCTTTACTAAAGGGATGTCTTAGACTTCACATCTCACAGAATGCCTTACTCCTAAAAATACTTTGGATTCACTGATTATGAGAATCAATGTGTCAAAATCTCGTTCTCGCATTATCATTTCCTTGAGCAAAGGTGCTTAGTGCTGCATATGTGAGGTATCAAGGACATCGCCTAGGTCACAAAAATTCAAAGCTGATGTCCATTCTCATACATAGGAAAATATTTACACTATCTAGGTTGCGATTTTACAGAATGGATGGATCAGAAGTTCTTACAACGTTTCCTCAATCCACCCCGCTGAAGAAAGATGACAGGCATGGATGATAATGAATCCATGTCAGCAGTGGCTTTCCAGGAAGGATGTCCCAAAGGGCAGCATGCCCACACCTCTAGGGAGTGGGTGGTGATTTGCAGGCAAGGGAGTCGGCAAAGAAAAAAGAAGAAAAGCCAGGCAACGTCTCAGTGATTTTTCTTCAAATGGGTGGATATTCACAGTGGGTGTCACAAATTATTCTCCAGTCTTTACAGATCTGAGGCATGAGCCACAGGCATTCAATACAATTATCAAACTCCAGCCCTGGCGTGTGTGAAGGACACACAGGGGCCCGCGTACAAGTTAACACTGCCTCTAGGTCTTATCATCCAGTTCTAAGGTGTTAACTTCCAGAAAAACAAGACAAAAAGCTGGACTTGACTGACAGGCACACAAAGCCCCAGTAGCACCCTGATGTAGATGAGAATCAGTGAGGGTCCAAGGTGACAGAGGAGACCAGGAGCACGGAGCCATGGGACCTCAGATGGCCTCACACACATGGCCCCATGGGGAAAAGCTCCCACTTGACCACCCCTACCAGAAGTGGGCTCCATGCTCTCCCACATCCTCCAACTGTAGAATCTATCTGCTCATCTTATTTACTTATTTTTTTATTTAATGTTTATTTATTTGGAGAGGGAGAGAGAGACAGAGCATGAGCGGGAAAGGGGCAGAGAGGGAGACACAGAGTCCAAAGCAGGCTCCAGGCTCTGAGCTGTCAGCACAGAGCCTGACGTGGGACTCGAACTCACGAATTGTGAGATCATGACCTGAGCCAAAGTCGGACGCCTAACCGACTGAGCCACGCAGGCGCCCCACTGCTCATCTTTTATTAAGAGTCAGTGGTTAATTGTTTGTTAATAAGGAGAATTTTCCAAAATACACAAAAATTACTCTGGCTGGTATTTTAAAGGCTGATAGCAATGAAATCGAACAGCGCCAAGTACAAAGATAACATTTTTAGAATTTATGAGGACCAGAAGGAATATGATTACCTAAATGAAGATACAAGACAAATGCGCATATCGTAGGAGGCGGAGAGTCTGTGTTTTAAATCAGCACCTCAGAGCTCACATGTGCCCCACTCAAGGGGACATGGGTAAGGTCACTGGAAAATAGGATGCATCAGCTTTTAACCACCACGTCAATTCCCCAGTTAACATCGTGAAAACAGAAATGAACAGAACAAGCCCGAGACCATGGCAGGAGCGGATGCGCTAATATTTTGTCTTTTAGAAACGAATGCAGTGCCTGGCCTTGGTATATTCTGGAACAAAGGTACAGCAGAAGAGGGGAGGCTAAAGGAAAGAAGGAAATATTAAAAGATCCTTCAGGAAGCACTGGGGAATCTCTCTGCGGGTGTTACAAAAAAAGAATTGACCTTCTGAGCTTGTGTGAAACACACACCTCTTGAGAAATGTGCTTCCTCTGCTTGTCTGAGGAAATCTAAACTCTATCCCTAATAAGCTTGGCCAGGCTGCTGCTCGGGTCAAGAAAAGGAGGGCACGCGATTGCTCACTTAGACTTACACGGTATGCCTACCTTAGGAGAATTCGATTTGTGCACACACACAGATAGGAAGCTTACTTTTATTGTCTAGCTGAGCTCGGTATTTGCTGAATCCTTTCAGTCGGACTCTCTGGCCCAGAAGATCAAGGAATTCTTCAAAAGCTGGTCCCGCCGTCTCATTGTTATACATCTCCTCCTCTGTGCTCTGGCCTGCTTTGCAGTAAAGGATCCCAATCTTGTGCTGAAAGCTCAGCTGAAATGGGGGAGAAATGTAATTACTTGGCAAAGAGTTATCGGGCATGCTAACTTGCAGTAAAATTAAAACTACAGAAAGCCTGCCAGGACAATTTCCATAAGCAAATAAGCAAAAGAGTAATAAGTAAGTGTCACTTCATGAAATGCTACAAATTCATAACGAACCCAGAAACCCCCAAATGCAGCTGGAGAAACAGCAGGAATCCGAAGAAATAGAATGTGTGGCCATGTGGGATCGACCAGGTTTCCAAATGGACAGAGAAGTACAGGCATCTACTTAAAAATACAACCGTGGAAATACCTAATTTTATACCCTTCATTTAGTAAGAAGCATTGTCCTCCAAGTTAGGGGGAGAAAATAGGCCACAACTTTTTAAGTTTTCCCTCTCTGGTTCCTGATGCCTTTTTTTGTTGTTAGTTGAACATTCAGGAAACTATGAAAGACCGTAATGAAAACGCAAACCAGATTAAGGTCTGGTAAGGAGGGAATCCCAATGGAAACTGTGATATAGGTATATAAATAGAATAATGTTTTGTTCCCATAAAAATAACTCTGGGTATACAATTACAGTTATTTCTATATTTTTATCTTAAAAAGAAAACATCTGCTAAATATACAACGGGCCGTAAAGAATTTTAATGGCGATTGAAGAGACCTTGCCGTGACTCTATCATACAATCTCTTATCCAGCCGCTAGCCAAAGGCTTGCTTTCTCCCAAGGCCTGGGAGAAACCAGTACCATTTTTACAGTTTTCTTATTATATTCAAAGAGAAACAACTTCTGAGTCATGAAATCAGAGCACTTAATCTTACTACCAGCAATCTGAGCCTCAAAAATGGATAGATGATCAGACATCACCGACTTCCTAAAGGCATCAATCCATAACACTGCTCACTTGCATTACCGAGCTATAAAACAGAGCCTTTAATCAAAATGTGTAGCTGACTCTCCAGAAAATAAGGCAAAACGATATTCATTTCCCTTGAGCGGTGAAGTGGTAAAAGCAGTCTCATCCCCGTTACCTAATGACGACATACAATCCAAGAAGGGTAGGGAGCTGCCTGCCAGGGTGATCTAAGCAGCCTATAGGAGGTACCTCGCTGCACGTTAGGATACATTTACAGTTGGACAGAGAGGCAACCACCACGATATTCTGAATGCATTTGACCTGGACTAAGTGCTATGGGAGGGTGGTAGTGGGAGGGGGGGCAGATATCAAAGGGACATCCTCTGTCCATGATCCCACTGAATGCACTACCTATAGCAATGGATGGCATGGTGGACACACTCCTGTCAAAGCCTAAGAACCCTGACCACACAGTGAAGACAGTCATGCGTGCCCTGAGTGTGGGGACAGGAGACGCTGTGCACGAGTTCTTTTACAGCTACTATCATGCAGTGGATTGAACTAGATCTTTAGTGGGGTCAAGGACACAAAGCTTTCCCTTCATCCACAGACTGAGGAATAAATGTTTCAGATCAACTCAACTACCCAAATAAATGAGACACCATATTTACTGCAAATGGACCATCACCTAAAAAAAAAACAACTATGAAGTGTAATCAGACAGCCTCCCGTTACTTCATTATGAATTCCAATTGTTCCTGAGTGACTCGGAAGGCGTTTCAGGATCTTAAAGCATGCTAAGGAAACATGAGACTAGAACAGCATCCCGACGCCTAAACATGCCCCCTGCGTCCCTCACCCCCCTGCCTCCTCCCAAGCCAGGAGACACGGTCAGTGCTGTTGCAGACCAGAAATACCCACTTGTTGAAATCCCATCCTGCTTCAGTGTGGAGAGCTGGACACACAGACAGGCTGCACAGACAGCTGACCCAGTGCACGAGGTAATGACTGACTGCTCTATTCCCAAGGCCAGAAGCCCAGTCATCATTGACAAGAAAATTTAAATTTAAACGAAGGTGACAAAAACAAAGCCTCTGGATTGTCTCGCAAACACACTGGAGTGTGCAGGGAAACCCTTTCCTTCCAGGACATTCTCTCTGGTCAGGTTACTCATGGCAAGCTTGAAGATTTGTTTATTTAGACCTGTGTGACTCCGTCTGAAGCAAGCATGGTATGCAAACTAACGTCAATATCTAGGGTGAGGGGGCAAGACAAATTAGCCATTCTGTCCAAGATGCCGTGATCTTCTTAGAGAGGGAGCTGCCGTAACTTACCTGGATTTTCAACCCATATAATTTTAGAAACCTGTTATGTAAGTTAGGAGAGTCTTTTAAAAAAGGAAAAATGGGATTTTAGAGGTTGACAGGTGAATTTATGTAGATAAAGTAACAAAAATTTTCGAGTCTCACTTAATAATTACTTCCCCCATTGTTCTCCATGGCGTGGAGTCTTTCTGCGCAAGCACCTGAACAATCTGAAAGAATGGAGTGCATATATATATATATATATATATATATATACCTCTGTGTGCCACATTAAGAAAGCATACTAAAGTCGCGCAAATACAACTGACAAAGAAAACACACACACACACACACACACACACACACACACACAAAATACAACTAGAGGTAAACAATGCATTGGTTTACTTAAAAGCAGAACCCAATTTTCAAAGCATCGATTTTGACATGGACTATAAAAAGATGTTCATTAAAAGCATTGCCTGGCATAAAAACAAATTGCCTGGCATAGCTTCTGGACCTATTCTTCTAAACAGACCTTTCAGATTTGTGCTTCATTTTGTGAGGAGACGGTCAACTCTAGCTGCTGGGATCATCTCAGGGCCTTGAGGACTTTAGGATTCAGGCCTGCGGATCATGGGCCATCTGTGGAATTTTCTAGAGCAGCCTGAGGGAACCACATGCCTCATTTGCCAAGCCCCTGCTATACAGCAAGTGATATACTTTCAAGGGAGGACCAGATACACCAGCAACATAAAGGGACCCAGAACTACCACATTCTCCTGTGATGTGCAAAGTCATAAAAAGAAACATGAAAATAAGGTATGAAAGTTATGGTTCTTCTCATCAAGCCTGCTTGAACGTGAGAGGCTCTGGACCAGCACCGATACAGGCCTTCTATCCCTCCAAGATTACATTTTCCTCACCAGCTTCGTGGCCATGTGGCACATTACACACACTTTACTGGTCATGATGGTGGTCAGACTATTCTGTGTACCACACAGATTTACAAGTCAACTGCTCCAGGCTGGAGTTTTGGTTTGATTTCGTTGTTGTTTTTAATCATGTCAGCCTTCCTTCCTGAGACAGACAGGTCCCATGCTTATTCAATCTGAATGTTACAGTGCCTGCTTCCTCTGGCTAATCACGTGGTGCTTATTCTTTACGCAAAGTCACTATTTCAGCACTTTCAGAATTCCAGTGATCCGAGTATGAAACATGCCATCCATATTCCACAGTGGTGTTACTGGGTCAACCAAGGGACACCTCATATTCTCTCCAAAATGAGCAAAAGAATTTTCCTTAGGAGATTCTAGAAATACGCATCACTATTATCCTTTTGGTTTTTCCGCTCATTTGAAAAAAAAAATCGCATGTATTTCAGTGCCTACTTCTCAGTTTCCCATCCAAGTTATCTCGTATATGACACTTAAAAGACCTCTTTCTATCTCCCAGGCCACCGTCTCAAGCCTGCCCGTTGTTAATTCTCTCCTGGATGATGTCAACAGTCCATAATGGAGCTCCAGGCCATTGTCATTCTTTATCTTCTCCAGCCTGTCTCATTCCCTTCCAGCAAGATAATCTTCCTAGAATACAGCTCTGATGTGCCATGTCCTACCAAAAAGCTTCAATGGCTCCCTACTGTCTCCTGAATTGAGTGCGAACTCTTCTCTTTTTTTGTTGGATCTCTGTCTGGCTTGGGAATCAGAGTGATGCTGGCTTCATAAAATGAGTCCGGGAGTTTTCCTTCGACTTCTATTTTTTGGAATAGCTTGAGAAGAATTGGGATTAATTCTGTTTTAAATGTCTGGTAGAATTCCCCAGGGAAACCATCAGGTCCAGGGCTCTTATTTGTTGGGAGATTTTTGATCACTGATTCGATTTCTTC